>NC_057810.1:147752005-147949864 GCF_018294505.1 Triticum aestivum
AATGACCACAGGGCAGAGCTAGGGTTTCGGGGATGGTGTGGAAGGGCTGAGGACTGCCGTTGGATCCACGAACATCTGACGGTGTTCAATGCATGCTCCGCGTGAGATGTCCACAGACCAATCAGAATACAGTAAGACCTTATGACCATCTAAATTGGTCAAAAAATTCATTTTCTACTTTTCAAGTGCCTAAATTGAGTTTTTTTTGTAAATGACCTACCATATATTTGTTGCAAAATGGGACTAGATCATTTTTATAATACATTAGGCCATATTTAATGTAAAATTGACAAAATGGTTGTCAAAAGTTTTTATACACCTCTGGTGAAACAGACAAAATTTCGCCGTTTCAGCAGGAAGCGGGTCAAATTTGAACTACAGCTGCCTCATAGTTTGCTCTTTGTTTTTTCCAAAAATCATTTCTAGGTACATAAGTATCTATTTAATTAGAGAAACACAAAAAGTTTTCCAAGATTCAACCACTAGCTAGGAACGGTCATGCCCGCCGTTTTGACCGCATTTTGAAACGGGCATGAAAAATTTAAAAAGAATAAAAAATGGAAAACCTTCGTGTTGTGTCATTATATGTGTCCAAGTTACCAGGAAAAATAATAAACTTGTAATACGATAGTTCTTTTAAAAAAGTGTTCTCATAAACGAGCTATCATGTGGGGCGATCAATGGCATTCAAGCCAAATGATCAATCTTATGGCCACATTCATGACATAGTTTGTTAAAATGATCTCATATAGTGCACAAGGGTGCACATTGGAATGGCAAACAATGTTGCCTAAGGAAGTTTTCATTTTCTTTGAACAAAAAAAATCATTTTCCATTTTTCGAGAGCCCAAAATGAGGTTTTCTTGTGAAGGACCTACCATATATTTGTTTGCAAAATTGGACCAAATCAATTTTCTAAAAAATTAGGCCATATATAATGCACAAATAACCAAATGGTTGGGTATCAAAAAATTTGATCCACCTCTAGTGAAAAAGACAAACTTCTGTTGATTCAGCAGGAAGCGGGTCAAATTTGAACTACAACTGCCTCATAGTTCGCTCTTTATTTTTAACAAAAATCATTTATAGGTACATAAGTATCTATTTAATCAAATAAACACCAAAAAATCTAAGATTCAACCACTAGCTAGGAACGGTCATTCCCGCCGTTTTGACCGCATTTTGAAACGGGCATAAACAATTCAAGAAAAATCAAAAAATTGCAAAACCTTCGCATTGTGTCATTATACGTGGCCAAGTTACCAAGACAAATAATAAACTTGTAATACGGTAATTCTTTTTAAAAAGTGTTCTCAGAAACGAGCTATCATGTGTGGAGATTAATGGCATTCAAGCCAAATGATCAATCTTATGGCCACATTCATGACATAGTTTGTTAAAATGATCTCATATCGTGCACAAGGGTGCATATTGGAATGGCAAACAATGTTGCCTAAGGAAGTTTTCATTGTCTTTGAACGAAAAAAATCATTTTCCACTTTTTGAGTGCCCAAAATGAGTTTTTTTGTCAAGGACCTACCATATATTTGTTGCAAAATTGGACTAAATCATTTTTATAAAATATTAGGACATATTTAATGTACAATTGACCAAATGGTTAGGTGTCAAAAGTTTTTATCCACCTCTCATGAAAAAGACAAATTTCCGCTGATTCAGTTGGAAACGGGTCAAATTTGAACTGCAGCTGCCTCATACTTTGCTCTTTAATTTTTCCAAAAGTCATTTCTAGGTACATAAGTATCTATTTAATCATAGAAACACGAAAAAAAATCAAAGATTCAACCACTAGCTAGGGGGCATTCCCGCTGTTTTGACCGCATTTTGAAACAGGCATAAAAAATCAAAAAAAAAAATCAAAAAATTGCAAAACCATCGCATCGTGTCATTATATGTGTCCAAGTTTCTAGAAAAGATAATAAACTTGTAATACGATAATTCTTTTGAAAAAGTGTTCTCAGAAACGAGCTATCATGCGTGGAGATTAATGGCATTCAAGCCAAATGATCAATCTTATGGCCACATTCATGACATAGTTTGTTAAAATGATCTCATATCGTGCACAAGGGTGCATATTGGAATGGCAAACAATGTTTCCTAAGGAATTTTTCATTTTCTTTGAACGAAAAAATCATTTTCCATTTTTTGAGTGCCCAAAATGAGTTTTTTTCTGAAGGACCTACCATATATTTGTTGCAAAATTGGACTAAATCATTTTTATAAAATATTAGGACATATTTAATGAATAATGACCAAATGGTTAGGTGTCAAAAGTTTTTATCCACCTATCATGAAAAAGACAAATTTCTGCTGATTTAGTTGGAAACGGGTCAAATTTGAACTGTAGCTGCCTCGTAGTTTGCTCTTTATTTTTTCCAAAAATCATTTCTATGTACATAAGTATCTATTTAATTAGAGAAACACCAATAAAATTCCAAGATTCAACCACTAGCTAGGAACGGTCATTCCCGCCGTTTTGGCCGCATTTTGAAACGGGCATAAAAATTCAAAAAAAAATCAAAAAATTGGACAACCTTCGCATTGTGTCATTATATGTGACCAAGTTTCCAGGAAAAATAATAAACTTGTAATATGACAATTATTTTTAAAAAGTGTTCTCAGAAATGAGCTATCATGCATGAAGATTCATGGCTTTCAAGCCAAATGATCAATCTTATGGCCACATTCATGGCATAGTTTGTTCAAATGATCTCATATTGTGCACAAGGGTGCATCTTGGAATTCCAAACAATGTTGCCTAAGGGAGTTTTCATTTTCTTTTCACGGAAAATACATTTTCCATTTTCTGAGTGCCCGAAATGAGTTTTTTTTGTGAAGGACCTACCATATATTTGTTGGAAAATTGGACCTAATCAATTTTATAACATACTCGGCCATATTTAATGCACAATTGACAAAATGGTTGGGTGTCAAAAGTTTTGATCCACCTCTGGTGAAAAAGACAAATTCCCGCCGAGTCAGCAGGAAGCTGGTCAAATTTGAACTGCAACTGCCTCGTAGTTTGCTCTTTATTTTTTCCAAAAATCATTTCTAGGTACATAAGTATCTATTTAATCAGAAATACATGGTTTGGTGGCGAGACATCGAGGTTTGGACGGTGGCCGAGGGCCCCAACTCTAGAGCGCGTAATCACGCATGCCCGCCGTGTGGTCACCGCGTGACCGTGGCGTTGCCATGCGTTCTGGGCGGCCTAGGCATGTCTAGTGGGTTGGGCACTCCACAGGTAGGTGCTAGGAACAAAATTACAACATAAGATTCTCATGAGGAGACCGAACTATGCTCAAAGATGAATTAGCAGCCAAGTGTTTGATTAGCGGTACGAGAAATGCACATGGCCAATGGGCGTGAGTTTTGGCTGAGGATGATCATATACTAAGAAGAATGTCTTCACAATTTTTTTAGGGAAATCAAGAATATATAAATAACACTTCCTTCACAAAGTGCTGCTCTGAACAGAATAGGAAAATGAATATTGTTGAGTTATTTTTGAACTAGGCAAGGAAGGTTTTTGACATATTTTGATGAAGATATGATCCAAACAATTTATGAGATTCTGTTGGGAATTTTTGGAATAACAGAAATATAGGTTGCTTCACAGCCTAGGGGAAAAATTGACACATGGACATGACTCATAGGCAAAACTGATGAGATGGCGCCTAGTCATCACAACCCACCACAATTTACAAGGCTATGACCATCTATATTGGTCGATAACAACTAGAAATAAGGCAGCAGACCAGCGCTATTTGCTTTATGACCATTTCCTGTAAGGAAATTACGACCTTTCTGACCAAAATGGTCGCAATGGTTTAGGGTTTGGAGCTGACCGAACAGCTTTTGACCAATTGGTCTCAAATGGTCATAGATCTATGACCAATTCTTCCAGGGTCACTCACAGAAGGTCACTAGTTGACATATTTCTTGTAGTGACTTTGCTTTATATAAGAGTTTGTCCAGGCTCATCCTTTGCTACAAAAAGGATTGGGCCACCTTGCTGCACATTGTTTACTTTTGTTATTTGTTACCCGTTACAAATTACCTTATCACAAAACTATCTATTACCGATAATTTCAGTGCTTGTAGAGAATACCTTGCTAAAAACCGCTTGTCATTTACTTCTGCTCCTTGTTGGGTTCAACACTCTTACTTATCGAAAGGACTATGATAGATCCCCTATACTTGTGGGTCATCACGAACCCATCCCAAAGCACCTCATCCAATGGCAAGAAAAATCAATCTAGCCGGACTAATTAAACCAAAGATTTAGAGAAGAAATACGATACTATAACAATCATGCATATAAGAGATCAAAGAAACTCAAATAATATTCATGGATAGATCTGATCATAAACTCGAACTTCATCGGATCCCAATAAACACACCGCAAAAGGTCATTAAATCAAATAGATCTCCAAGAGATTATTGTATTGAGAATCAAAAAGAGAGAGAAAGCCATCTAGCTACTGCCTACGGACACGTAGGTCTATGCTGAACTACTCACGCATCATCGGAGGAGCACCAATGAGGATGATGAACCCCTCCGTGATCGTGTTCCCCTCCGGCAAAGTGCCGGAATATGGCTCTAGATTGGACCTCATGGTTCTAGAACTTGCGGCGGCTGAAATTGTGTTTCGTCTGGTCCCCTAGGGTTTCTAGAATATTTGGGGATTTATTGAGCTGAGAGGCGGTGGAGGAGACCTCCATGGGCCCCCATGATACATCAGGGTGCGCCAGGGGCCTCTCGCGTGCCCTGGTGTATCATGGAACTCACAGGCGTACCCCCAAGTGCTTCCTTGGCTCCCAAGTTGTCTTCTGGTCCAAAAAAATCTCCAAAAAGTTTTTCTGTGTTTGGACTCCATTTTGTACTGATATTCTGCGAAGTAAAAACAAGCAAAAAAACAACAACTGGAACTAGGCACTAGGTCAATAGGTTAGTCCCAAAAAGTGATATAAAGTTATTATTATGATTGTAAAACATCCAATAATGATAATATAACAGCATGGAACAATCAAAAAATAATGATATGTTGGAGACGTATCAACACACCTAGTCTCCCAGGACTTCTCGCATACACCATCTCTAGCTCTCTAGGTTGATGCCACCCACATATACTTGTACTTTACATTTACTATGTTGTACATGAAGAGAAGAGGTGCACACATGCACTCATCCTCTCTCACACATGCATCTGTAGCTATGAATGTGTTCTCAACCAACCGATTGGCTCTATCAAAGGTTCACGTCGCACCTTGGCCTTGAGATTGAAAAGTTCAAAACGTGGATGCTCAGCTGGAGGCGCGAGGTTTTGGTTAATGTGCGTGCCGCACACGACACCAACACAACATGAGCATCTGCTTGGTGCGCACTGCTAGTAGTAGTACTACTTTGATGTGTCATATCAACTCGCAGAAGTATGCAACACTTCCTCAACAAACAAGCATATAAGAAGCTTATAATTAGGTTTAATTCTTACACAAAGGATCTTATATCCAACAGACTCAAAATTTCCCTTTGACCGTTGGAAATTACTTCAACTGCTAATTTGATGTCGAAGTAATTGCTTCACCGCCACCATTGAATTGTCCCTCCCCATCTCATCATCCATGCCTTCCACTTTATCTATTGACTACACACGCGCGCCCACGCACATCATTGTCCTCTCTCTTCAATTATCGATCTCGTACTTGTACTCGTTCCTTGTCTTTGTCTAGTTAGCCTCTCGCATCATCTTCCAGCATGCACCCCCTCTTTCCTAGCGCTTGCCGAAAAAGGGTTTCCCCCTACTTTGTATTACAAAGCAACCAACACTGACACAACCATATATCTGTGTCCCTTGATATGTCGCGTAACCGATCCCTCTCCCCTCTTCTCGTGTATCACCTGATACGTCTCCGACGTATCTAATTTTTTTGATGTATTCATGCCATCTTTATAATATTTTTACATGATTTTGGTACGATTTGATTAGAACTAACCCGGGCTGATGCTATTTTCAGCAGAACTACCGTGGTGTTGTTTTTGTGTAGAAATAAAAGTTCTCAGCATGCACTGAAAATCAACGGAGAATATTTTTGGAAAATATAAAAAATACAGGAACGAAAAGCTACCAGAAGGAAGTCCTGGGGCCACCACAAGCGTGGAGGGCGCCCCCCTGCCTTGTGGACTCCCAGTGGGCCCCTTGACGTGAAACCGATGCCAACCCTTCCTATAAATCCTAAAAACCTCAGAACAGAACGAAGATCGGGAGTTCTGCCGCCACAAGCCTCTGTAGCCACCAAAAACCAATCGGGTCCCTGTTCCGACACCCTGTCAGAGGGGGAATCATCACTAGTGGCTATCTTCATCATCCTGATGCTCTCCATAATGAGGAGGGAGTAGTTCACCCTCGGGGCTGAGGGTATGTACCGGTAGCTATGTGTTTGATCTCTCTCTCTCTCTCTGTCTCTCTCTCTCATGTTCTTGATTTGGCACGATCTTGATGTACCCTGAGCTTTGCTATTGTAGTTGGATCATATGATGGTTCTTCCCCTCTACCTTCTTGTAATGGAGTTTTCCCTTTGAAGTTATCTTAACGGATTGAGTCTTTAAGGATTTGAGAACACTTGATGTATGTCTTTCATGTGCTTATCTATGGTGACAATGGGATATTCACGTGATCCACTTAATGTATGTTTTGTTGATCAACTTGCGGGTTCAGTCACCTTGTGAACTTATGCATAGGGGTTGGCACACGTTTTCGTCTTGACTCTCTGGTAGAAACTTTGGGGCACTATTCGAAGTTATTTGTGTTGGTTTGAATAGATGAATCAGAGATTGTGTGATGCATATCGTATAATCAAACCCGTGGATACTTGAGGTGACATTGGAGTATCTAGGTGACATTAGGGTTTTGATTTATTTGTGTCTTAAGGTGTTATTTTACTATGAACTCTAGGGCTGTTTGTGACACTTATAGGAATAGGCCAATGGATTGATTGGAAAGAATAACTTTGAGGTGGTTCCGTACCCTACCACAATCTCTTCGTTTGTTCTCTCCCATTAGTGACTTTGGAGTGACTCTTTGTTGCATGTTGAGGGATTGTTATATGATCTAATTAAGTTATCATTGTGGAGAGAACTTGCACTAGTGAAAGTATGAACCCTAGGCCTTGTTTTGAAGCATTGCAATACCGTTTTCGCTCACTTTTACCACTTGCTACCTTGCTGTTTTCTAATTTCAGATTACAAAAACCTATATCTACAATCCATATTGCACTTGTATCACCATCTCTTCGCCGAACTAGTGCGCTTATACAATTTACCATTGTATTGGGTGTGTTGGGGCACAAGAGACTCTTTGTTATTTGGTTGCAGGGTTGTTTGAGAGAGACCATCTTCATCCTACGCCTCCCACAGATTGATAAACCTTAGGTCATCCACTTGAGGAAAATTTGCTACTATCCTACAAACCTCTGCACTTGGAGGCCCAACAACGTCTACAAGAAGAAGGTTGCGTAGTAGACATCAAGCTCTTTTCTGGCGCCGTTGCCGGGGAGGTTAGTGCTTGAATGTATATCTTTAGATCTTGCAACTGAATCTTTTAGTTTCTTATTTTATCACTAGTTTAGTCTATAAAAGAAAACTACAAAAAAATGGAATTGAGGTTGCCTTATATGCTTCATCTTTTTAATGTCTTTCATGAAAATGATGGAAAGGAAAATTGTCCCCGAGTGTTAGAAGAAGAATGCATTAAAATGTTTGGCACTAAATCTTTGAATGATGAGCATGATTGCAATGTTGTTAGTATGAACTCTTTGAATATCCATAATACTAATGATGATTGCACTGTTGGGGAACGCGGTAATTTCAAAAAATTCCTATGATCATGCAAGATATATCTAGGAGATGCATAGAAACGAGAGAGGAGAGTGTGTCCACATACCCTCGTAGACCGAAAATGGAAGCGTTTCAATAACGCGGTTGATGTACTCGAACTTCTTCGCGATCCAACCGATCAAGTACCAAATGCACGACACCTCCACGTTCAGCACACATTCAGCTCGATGACGTCCCTCGTACTCTTGATCCAGTTGAGGATGAGGGTGAGTTTCATCAGCATGACGGCGTGGTGATGGTGATGATGATGCTACTGGCACAGGGCTTCGCCTAAGCACTACGATGGTATGATCGAGATGTGTAACTACGGCTAGAAGATCAACTTGTGTGTCAATGGGGTGCCCTTGGCCACGTATATAAAGGAGGGGAGGGACGAGCTGGCTGGCCCCAAGGGGGGGGGGCGCCAGGTGTGGGGAATCCTACTAGGACTCCCCAGTCCAAGTAGGATTCCCCTCCTCTTTCCTATTCCTAGTAGGAGAAGGAGGGAAGGAGGAGGATGAGAGAAGGAAGGAGGGGGGCGCAGCCCCCTCCCCTTGTCCAATTCGGATTGGGGCAAGGGGGGGGGGCGCCACCTCCTGGCCGACCGTCTCTCTTCTCCACTAAGGCCCATGAGGCCCAATAACTTCCCGGAGGGGGTTCCGATAACCCCCGATACTCCGAAACTTATCCGAAACGACCCGAACTATTCCAGTGTCTGAATGTAGCCTTCCAATATATAAATATTTATGACTCGACCATTTCGAGACTCCTCGTCACATCCGTGATCTCATCCGGGACTCCGAACAAACTTCGGTCATCAAAAACACATAACTCATAATACATATCGTCATCGAATGTTAAGCGTGCGGACCCTATGGGTTTGAGAACTATGTAGACATGACCAAGACACATCTCCAGTCAATAACCAATAGCGGAACCTGGATGCTCATATTGGCTCCTACATATTCTACGAAGATCTTTATCGGTCAAGCTGCATAACAACATTCGTTGTTCCCTTTGTCATCGGTATGTTACTTGCCCGAGAATCGATCATCGGTATTATCATACCTAGTTCAATCTCGTTATCGAAAAGTCTCTTTACTCGTTCCCTTATACTTCATCCCCCAACTAACTCATTAGTCACAATGCTTGCAAGGCTTATAGAGATGAGCATTACCGAGAGGGCCCAGAGATACCTCTCCGAAACACGGAGTGAGAAATCCTAGTCCCGATCTATGCCAATTCAACAAACACGTTCGGGACACCTGTAGAGCACCTTTATAATCACCCTTTTACGTTGCGACCGTTTGGTAGCACACAAAGTGTTCCTCCAATATTCGGAAGTTGCATAATCTCATAGTTCGAGGAACGTGTATAAGTCATGAAGAAAGCAGTATCAATGAAACTGTAACGATCATAATGCTAAGCTAATGGATGGGTCATGTCCATCACATCATTCTCCTAATGATGTGATCCCGTTCATCAAATGACAACACATGTCTATGGTTAGGAAACATAACCATCTTCGATTAACAAGCTAGTCAAGTAGAGGCATACTAGGGACACTATGTTTTGTCTACGTATTCACACATTTACCAAGTTTCCAGTTAATACAATTCTAGAATGAATAATAAACATTTATCATGAAATAAGGAAATAAATAATAACTTTATTATTGCCTCTAGGGCATATTTCCTTCATGCACTAGTCATGATAAAAATGTTTCTTATAAGCATGTCAATTTTTGTGGAGTGCATAGAGTTTGCACGTACATAGCAAATATGGAAAATAGATTTTGCAATAGGCATAAGTATTTATAAACTAAATGGTTTCAAGAGAGGCTAGATGCTTGTGCTGAAAATTTAAAATTTCTTTGCCATCCTTGTGAACTTTGCAATGAACCTGATCATTTAAATCTCCAATGCAATTTGTTTCATGATCAAATTGTGTACAAAAATTGTGATGACTTGATTTCCCTTGCGCATCATAATGAACTTAGTTTTCTTGTGGGTTATGAAGAAATGAAATGTATAACTAAGGATACTCTAGAATTTGTCCTTGATAAAGTTCTTGATTTTGATCTAGAGGAAATTTATATGTATTCTGCGGTGAATTGCATTGAAAATCCTTATATTGCCAAGTACATAAAGACAAGAAAACAAATATAATATGAAGAGAATACTAATGAAAGGGAAAAGGTTTCCCAATATCCTCCTATTATTTCTTATGATGAATCAGGTAATGAGGAGGAGCCTTCTATTCAACCAATATCATTAATAAGGAGCTCCAAAAAGAGTATTAAACCCACACATAATGTGGAGAAGAAAAAGAAAAGACAAAAAAGCAAAGGTAAAAAGGTATCCCTCCCAAATGATGTTGCTCCTATTATGGTTATGCCTACTACTCATTGTGATAATAATTGATATACTATTGGTGCTATCCATACTATTAATGATGAGAGTGATTATGATTATGATATGGAAAGGCCCAAGCTTGGGGAAGCTATGTTTGAGAATTTATTTTCTAAAATTAATGTTTGTACCAAGCTTGGGGATTCTATGTTTAATGAAGATGATATTTTTAGTATCCCAAGTTTTGATATGCAAATTTATTATAATGATAGCATGCCTCCTATTTATGATGTTATATTGATGAAAGTGGGTTTGGAAGAGTGTCAACATTAGGAAGTAATGATCCCACTATTTTGGAGGGTGTTGAATCTTATTGTGATAATTATGAAAGTGGATTTGGAGAGGTCATGACTTTATTTAGTAATGATTGCACTATTTTGGAAGAGGTTTCAATTGATTTTGATGAGAACAAAGTTGCTACTTATGATGATTATTGTGATGACACTTATGTTATAAAAAGTAGTGATGATTATATTTATAAAACTTGTCATGATTACGAATACCCTTTTTCTCAACATTATTCTTTCAATGTGCAAACAATTTATAGTGTTCGAGTTTCTTATGATACTCTCACTATTCCGAATGAGAAGAGTTTTGCTTATGTGGAGAGTAATAAAAATTCTATGCTTATGCATCATGAAAAGATTGCTTTATGTGATAATTATATTGTTGAATTCATTCATGATGCTACTGAAAATTATTATGAGGGAGGAATATATGCTTGTAGGAATTGCAATAATATTAATTTTCCTCTCTATGTGCTAAAAGTTTTGAAGTTATGCTTGTTTTGTCTTCCTGTGCTAGTTGATTCTTGTTCCCATAAATTGTTTTCTCATAAAATCCCTAGGCATAGGAAGTGGGTTAGGCTTAAATGTGTTAGTCATATTATTGATGATGCTCTCTTTATGTTTCAATTCTTATCTTTTATGTGAGCATCATTGAAATCATCATGCCTAGCTAAAAATGCATTAAAGAAAAGCGCTTGTTGGGAGACAACCCAATATTTAACCCTACTATTTTTATGTGTTTAGATGACTATAGTACTGCAGTAATCATGTTTAATAGCTTTTGTTTCAATAAAGTCCCAAGTAAGACCTTTGGGATGGCTTACATTAATAGTTGATTTGATCTTGCCAAAAAACAGAAACTTTTGCGCTCATGATTTTTTTTTTCATAATTCACAGAAGCGTTATTTTAAGTTTATTCTTTATGAATAATATTAATAAACAAATTTCTTAGGACTTCCTAATTTCTCAGGATTTTTGGAGTTACAGAAGTCTTCGAGAGTTACGGATTACTACAGACTGTTCTGTTTTTGACAGATTCTGTTTTCTATGTGTTGTTTGCTTATTTTGATGAGTCTATGAGTAGTATCGGAGGGTATGAACCATAGACAAGTTGAAATACAGTATATATAACATCAATATGAATTTAGAATGAGTTCACAACAGTACCAAAAGGGGTGATTTTATTTTCTTATACTAACGGAGCTTACGAGTTTTCTGTTGAGTTTTGTGTTGTGAAGTTTTCAAGTTTTGGGTGATGTTTCGATGGACTATGGAATAAGGAGTGGCAAGAGCCTAAGCTTGGGGATGCCCAAGGCACCGCAAGGTAATATTCAAGGACAACCAAGAGCCTATTCTTGGGGATGCCCCGGATGGCATCCCCTCTTTCATCTTTGTTCATCTGTAACTTTACTTGGAGCTATATTATTATTCACCACATGATATGTGTTTTGCTTGGAGCATCATTTTATTTTATTTTGGTTTGCTTTCTGTTTGAATAATATCCCAAGATTTTAAATTCTTAAATGTTAGAGAGTCTTCACATAGTGACATAATTATTTAACTACTCATTGATCTTCACTTATATCTTTTGGAGTAGTTTGTCATTTGCTCTAGTGCTTCACTTATATCTTTTTAGAGCACGACGGTGGTTTTACTTTGAAGAAATTGATGAACTCTCATGCTTCATTTATATTATTTTGAGAGTCTTTTAGAACACATGGTAATTTGCTTTGGTTATAAATTTAGTCCTAATATGATGGGCATCCAAGAGGGATATAATAAAAACTTTCATATAAAGTCCTTTGAATACTACGAGAAGTTTGATTCCTTATTATTGTTTTGAGATATGAATATGATGATATTAGAGTCATGCTAGTGGAGTAATTGTGAATTTGAGAAATACTTTTGTTAAAGTTTGTGATTCCCGTAGCATGCACGTATGGTGAACCGTTATGTGATGAAGCCGGAGCATGATTTATTTATTGATTGTCTTCCTTATGAGTGGTGGTCGGGGACGAGCGATGGTATTTTCCTACTAATCTATCCCCCTGGGAGCATGCGTATAGTACTTCATTTTGATAACTAATAGATTTTTGCAATAAGTATGTGAGTTCTTTATGACTAGTGTTGAGTCCATGGATTATACACACTCTCACCCTTCCACCCTTGCTAGCCTCTCTTGTGCCGCGCAACTCTCGCCGGTACCATACACCCACCATATAACTTCCTCAAAATAGCCACCAATACCTACTTATTATGGCATTTCCATAGCCATTCCGAGATATATTTCCATGCAACTTTCCACCATTCCGTTTTGACACATTCCATCATTGTCATATTGCTTTGCATGATCATGTAGTTGATATCGTATTTGTGGCAAAGCCACCTTTCATAATTATTTTATACATGTCACTCTTGATTTATTACACATCCCGGCACACCACCGGAGGCATTCATATAGAGTCATATTTTGTTCTAAGTATCGAGTTGTAATTCTAAGTTGTAAATAAATAAAAGTGTGATGATCTTCATTATTAGAGCATTGTCCCAGTGAGGAAAGGATGATGGAGACTTTGATTCCCCCACAAGTCAGGATGAGACTCCGGACGAAAAATAAAAAAATAAAAAAAAGAGGCAAAAAAAAGAGTAGGCCCAAAAAAACAAAAAAATGAGAGAAAAAGAGAGAAGGGGCAATGCTACTATACTTTTACCACACTTGTGCTTCAATGTAGCACCATGATCTTCATGATAGAGAGTCTCCTATGTTGTCACTCCATATACTAGTGGGAGTTTTGCATTATAGAAATTGGCTTGTATATCTGAATGACGGGCTTCCTCAATTTGCCCCAGGTCTTCGTGATCAAGCGAGTTGGATGCACACCCACTTAGTTTTCTTTTGAGCTTTCATACACTTATAGCTCTAGTACATCCGTTGCATGGCAAGCGCATTGATATCTATTGATGGGAATCTCCATAGCCCGTTGATACGGCTAGTTGATGGAGACTATCTTCCTCTTTTTGTCTTCTCCACAACCACCATATTCTATTCCACCTATAGTGCTATGTCCATGGCTCACGCTCATGTATTACATGGAAGTTGAAAAAGTTTGAGAACATCAAAAGTATTAAACAATTGCTTGGCTTGTCAACGGGGTTGTGCATGATTTGAATATTTTGTGTGATGAAGATAGAGCATAACCATACTATATGATTTTGTAGGGATAGCTTTCTTTGGCCATGTTATTTTGAGAACACCTGATTGCCTTATTAGTATGCTTGAAGTATTATTGTTTTTATGTCAATATTAAACTTTTGTTTTGAATCTTATGGATCTGAATATTCTTGCCATAATAGAGAAGATTACATTGATAAATATGTTAGGAGCATTCCATATAAAAAATTCTATTTTTATCATTTACCTACTCGAGGACGAGCAGGAATTAAGCTTGGGGATGCTTGATATGTCTCCAATGTATCTATAATATTTTTACATGATTTTGGTATGATTCGATTAGAACTAACCCGGACTGACTTTGTTTTCAGCAGAACTACCGCGGTGTTGTTTTTGCCATGGCACTTCTTTTTTTACTGTTGTTTTCATCCAATAACTAGCACCATCAGATGCAGATCTTACCAATATTGGGGCGTTCGCTAGGAATAGCCTCGTGGCGAGCAATTGACTAGTCTTTTTTTCACATGCATTACATCGACACATATCATCTCCCTCCCTCTTTCCCGTGCACACACATAGTATCTCAGGACTTCTTGCACACAACATCACTAGCTCTCTAGGTTGATGCCACCCACATACACATGTACTCTATGTTTAGTACATTGTACACGAAGAGAAGAGGTGCACACACGCACTCATTCTCTACCACACACGCATTTGTAGCTACAAATTGTAGTGTTCCCAACCATCTGATTGGCTCTATCAAAGGTTCATGTTGCTCCTTAGCCTTGAGATTTAAAAGTTCAAAATACGGAGACTCAACTGTAGGCACGAGGTTTTGGTTAATGTGTGTGCCTCACACGACACCAACACGACACGGGCATGGTCTGCCTGGTGTGCAGTCGGGTGAGTACTACTAGTAGTAGTACTATTTTGATGTGTCGCATCAACTCGCGGATGTATGCAACACTTCCTCAACAAACAAGGATAATCCACTTCTGAGCCCAGGCTCCATTTTTTTGTGTGGTAGATAAATGGATGCGTGAGGTCCGCTCCAATTTTCAACTCATTCATACATCTAAGAAGCTCTCGGCAAAAAAAGTGTACTATTCACGCAGTACTCGGACCGCATTTGTCTTTTGTGTTGAGAGTTGCTTAGATGTCCAAATGATTTGAAAATTGGAGTGGACCTCAGGCATCAATTTATCTACCAAAAAATGGATTTTTTTGAATTTTTCTAATACTTTTTTGAGTTTTCTTGACCTGGTGCAGATGAGCCTGGGCACCAAAATGCTGCACTTTATATAAGCAGCTCATATTTAGGTTTACTTCTTACCCATAGGATCTTATATCCAATAGACACAAAATATCCCTTAGACTATTGGAACTTACTTCAACTACTGATCTGTTGTTGAAGTAATTGTTGCAACGCCACCAAAATCCACCATCTCTTAAGATAAAGTATACCAAACTAAACCCTATATTAGCATATTACTAAGATAAATAGCAGGCACTGTGGAATCATTTAGCAGGTGAGCTTGTCAATCTAAATGTGGAGGGACATCATCCTCGACAACCCATCACTGGCCAGCAGCTTCGGCGGCACTGTGAAGAAGTCAGCTCCTCCACGACGACGGTGCCAGGCTCCTTGCTACTTGTCACCTCAATTTCCACCTTGACAGCGTCGGTCCTGCCTTTGGGCTCCCCCGGCGGGCCATTCGCCCACACATTGGCCGCATAGTGCGGCGGTGGGGATGCCCCCACTCTGATGCAGACGACCGACATGGCGGTAGGCGCGCCGATGTTGAGCGCGCTGCCGACCATGAAAAATGTGTGGCCGTCCTCCTCCGCAAATAGCAAGCGTCGAGCCTCCGACATCGACATGAACAACTGGGGCACCTTGCCACACTAGATCATGTGCATGGTCATTGGATACATGGTGCTGATGTGGTGGGGGAGCGCCGGCAGCGGACCTTCATAGCTGCAGTCGGGCACAAGGCATTTGCAGGGCGCGAGGGACACACACTCTAGTGATCGGCGAGTTTTTTGTAAGTGGACATAGAGCCCATAGCCTTCATGCGGGCACTCCACCCTGACCAAGGAGAGGATGGATTCCATCACCGTGTTGCACACATCGAAGCCTCCACTGCGCTCACACTTCTGGCACCGCCGCTGGTTCCTGGGGTGCTCACCGCGGCAGTCCCCGTAGGTCAGGTGCCCTCCCTTGCACTACACAAATCAACCGAACACCACATAAATCAAGAAACCTACACCTTTTGCTCAATCAGTTGAACAAACGAGGTGTATTCGAACCTCGTACACTGGAGGCTTCAAGGGGCGGAGGCACAAGGGGCAGTGGAGCAAGGTGAGGTCCATAGAGATCTCCATCGTCTGGTCCTATTCTGTAAGCATGATCTCGCCCTCCTAATGCACCACCATCTCTTGCTTTAGGGCTGGGGCATTAGAAAGTTTTACTATCACGTATTCATACTGCTTCAAGGTGCATTAAATCAACACATGGAAGGATCAAAGGGAAAGTCACAGCATGCATGCATGCATGCGTTGTAATTAATGCATTGGTAAAGACAAATTTTTGAAATATATCAAGTGCACTGCTTTGATGTGTCGCATCAACTTGTACAACAAGGAGAAGCTTGATTACAATTCCCTCTCCCTCACACATGAGCGTGATGGCTCTCAGGACAAGGAGAAGCTTTTCCTACATGCTCTCCCTCCCGCACGCAATGGACATGCAGTAGTTCATTTGGTGTCAAACGGCCAGAAGCATACTACTCCACTATAGTAGCACCATCATTGTTTGACTTCCCAAAGAGGCGAAGAACCAAGTGCAACCCAAACACTCTCGTGGCAATTTTATGTGTAGGGAAGGTAGTGGTAACATAGTCTAGGATAGCGTGTACTACTATGTTACTAGTGTAAAGTTACTCTCCATTTTTAGGGGCCGGTTATACTACCCACTACTACTATGGAGGTAGTAACATAGCCTAGGGAACCATGTATGTTGGGCATCCACAATGTTTCATTTTGCCGCCTCTAAAGGCTGCCTCTAAGCCTTAGAAGCTGATGCCATACACTATAGACCATGCCTCTAAGCTTAAATCGTTGGAGTTGCCTCCATGCTAAGAGGCCGTCTCCAAGCATTTTTTTATTAAAATAATCTTCTAGCCGAACCTGTCATCCTGGTGATTGTAGTTTGCACACTCATCTAGTCAAGAGAGGAATATATATTTTAACTTGTGGTGGGGTAAATGTTAGAGGTTGCAGCAAATATTATACACTGGGGGTCTTTTAGCCAAGTTTAGAGGCAAGCATGTGGGGCCCATATTAGAGGCAGTGCTGCCTCCAAACAATGGAGGTGCACTCTGCTGTGACAAGTTTACCATCACATGTTCATACTTTAAGGTGCGTTAAATCAACACATGCAAGGATCAATAGGAAAGTCATGGCAGGCATGCATGCATTGTAATTAATGCATAAGTAAACACAACTTTTTGAGGAAATCAAGTGTACTGCTTTGATGCATCGCGTCAACTTGTACAACAAGGAGAAGCTTGATTACTACTACCTCCATCTTGGTTTATTGGTCCTCATTGTTTTTTGTGTCAAATCTTGACCATAAATTTAACTAAAAAAATGTTCATGCATGTCACCAAAAATTATATCAATGGAAACTATGTTCAAATATGAATCTAACGATATGATTTTTGTTGACATGCATTAACATTTTGGTAGTTAAATACTTGGTCAAAATTTGTCACAAATTACATAGGGGACCAGTAAACCAGGACGAAGGTAGTATGCTCTCTCCCTCGCCCATGCGCGCGGTGGCTCGTAGGACGAGAAGAAGTTTTTTCTTACAACAAGCTCTCCCTCCCCCATCTGGTGGACATGCAGGTGTTGAGTCAATACTATAGAAGTAGTAACATCATCTTTTGACTTCTTGAAGAGGCGAAGAGCCAAGCACAACCCGAACGTGGCAGTTGTGAATGCTCACGTGGCAGTCTTATGTGTAGGGGAGGGGCGTGGTGTGGCATTTGTGGCAATTCTTTTCTATTGCTGTTTGCGTCCAATAGGTGCCACAGTCAGATGTAGGTTTTATGGTTACAGTAGCGATCGCTAGTTATAGTCATCTTACAAAAACAAAATAATCCCAAAACAAACCCGACCATGTTTCTTATTTCTTGAGATGAATAAGTGATTCAACTAATAAGAGACGTGGGTCGTGTATGTTTTTAATGCCTTGAGACTACCTAGCACGGCATGCAGCGGCCAGTTCATTGCATTCAATAGTATTAGTTAGCAAATAGTATTAAGTTCTCTCGTTTTCCCCTCCGCCTTGGTCGCGGTGAACAATGTAGTATTACTACTAATGACTAGTCTCTTTTTGACGCGCATTTACATTGATACAACTTGAATGCCAACAAGGGAGAGGGTAGCGGTTCCCGAAACTTTGAACGGTCAATGATGCATCCTCATTCAATTAGCATATAGAGGGAATTAATTGGAGAAGCGGAATGGAGCCAGCAGGATGTGAATGTAACGCACCGCCTGCATGTGGCCCAAATATGCCTGTCAAAAATTTTCTGGAGCGAACATGCGACCAAAGGAGTTTATTGTTGAAAACTGAAAAATAGATAACATCTATCCGTTTTTATACATTGATTGATCTCCCAGGAATTTGAATGTGCAAAAATCAAATTTGATCTACATGAGACCCGTGATAATGCATGAAAATGGATTGCAAAATCATATGTGTACATGTCCCTGGGTGCATGTTTAGTTCCCATGCAAGAAATTTCTAACATCTAGAATCTTGATTTTAAAATCCAATAAATCCAAAACTAAGTTGAAATTCATGAAACTTATCGTGGTGTCATATGGACACCAATAGACTGTGATATTATTATTATTTTCAAATTTGAGACAAGTTTTGATATAATCTTCTTACATACAGGAAATTATAAATAATTATCATTCAATATCGCAAACGAACTCTTTATTCGAACCGTGTGCTTTAGACCAACAATATAAGTGCAGTGCTTCGGTTAAGCAATAAAGCGGTTGAATTAATCATCAAAAGGAAAAATCAATATAATATGTGTCACACACGCGTCCCGTGTGCCATACGAGCATTCGTGAGTTGACGAGACGCATGCTAGCAGGCAGACCGGGAGGCCATGGCATGCGCGTGTTCTCTATGCACTCACCGTGGAGCGTGCTAGTTCCTGTGTGAAATGACGGTAGGTGTGCCAGCAGTCTGCTGTGCAGGCTCACTGGGAGGCGAGCCATCCCTTTGACTGCCGCCCACGTCACTCCCACTGCTTCATATTAATGGCGTGCCCACCTTGCTCCGTGAAACGATGGTATAGGAATGCCAGAAGTCCGCCGCTTAGGCTTGCCGAGAAGCAAGACAACCTTTGACCACCGCCCGCCTCGCTTCCACGAGTACGTGTTAATGGCGCACCCAAGCGGCCGCACCCCCATCCTCGCCACACACACAATCCTCTCTCTCCGCCCGCATCCTCGACACCTCTCTCAGTACTCAAAGCCGACACCCCCATCCTCTCCACACACACAATCCTCTCTCTCCGCCCGCATCATCGACGCTGCTCTCAGTCTTCAAAGCCCTCAGTGTATGATGATGCCGCCAAAGCGCCCCATCGGAGGGAGTGGCGACGCCGGGGCTACTGAAGCACTGGAGCATGGCTTGAATATGGAGATAGAGCTTTCCGTCGCCGCCGACGAGGTGGAGAATGAGGTTGCCAACAAGCGGAGGCGGGTCGAGAAAGAACCGCAAGCGACTCCAGCAAGCTTAGACTTCATCAGCAGCCTCCTTGATGATATGCTGACAGTCATCATATCCCTCCCCCCCAATCAAATATGGGGAAAGGACAACCGCCCTTTCCCATGGTGGCCCCCCTATGGCTCTCCACGCTTCTCAACCTCCTCGACGCCCACGAGCTCTGCCATGGCTATTGAAAAAGCTTCGATGCGTTTTCCATATCCTCGGCAGTCACCATGGCCTAATCAGAGGCCTTATCACGGGCAAGTTCCATTCCAATGGCAAGGACCGAGCCAAGCTTGACGAGTGGTTCTGATCCCCCACCATATATTAGCTTGAGAAACTCAGTTCTAATGATGGGCATATGCGCTCGCTGCCAACGTCCGTGCGCTGCCAACGTTCGTGCTCTGCTTCGCGCCCATGCTACACCTCGCCAAGTTCATGAACTGCCATCCCCCCTAATGACACGCCGGCTCTTTTAGTACCACGACTGAAGCACTTCGAGCTCGTCGCCGTCTTCATCCCAATGGATGACATGGAGCGCCTGCTCTGTGGCTGTACTGCACTCGAGTTCCTTCGCCTTCATGTGATGAATTGGTCGAGTAGCTTCCACATCACCTCCAGGACTCTCCATACTTTTTATGTGTGTTGCTGGTGCTGCAACAAGAGATCACAAAAGGTGGAACACAATACGGTCATTGAGGACACACCTTCACTTGAGATATTACTTGTAGTTGATCAACAAGGTCCAACAAAAATCAATGTCATTTCTGCACCGAAATTGACAGTGGTGGGCTACTCGTCTGTCAAATACTACAACTTTCAGGTACAACAATCACCTTCTACCTCTCCTTCTTGATATCAACATTATTTCTAGTTTTTAAGATGTATGTTCGTCTGTCATCCATTAAAGCTTCACCCAGATTCTGCGCATAGCGAAGGTCTCGGCACTTGAATCCGTCGGCCCCAACCAAGACCAAGTTGTCAGTTTCCTGAGATGCTTTTCGTGCCTGAAGAAGCTATATCTCGAGGTGATGTTCCTTCCCTGTTAAATGTTAACCATAAGGGAGTTAAATTTCTTGCACCTTTTCCCAAGTTTACAATGACAATGTACTACGATTTATGAAGGACTTTTGGAGGATTTTAGGACATACACCCCACCCCATATTAGTTGTTTGATTCATATGGTTACAATCGATAAACATTTCTCATTTGGATTCATCTATACTAGTTTTCTTAGGGATTTTTTCATCCAATCCAACCTCTTGTGAAGCAGGCTACATTTTTCTACTCCCTCCGTTCCTAAATATTTGTCTTTCTATAGATTTCAAATGGACTACCACATATGGATGTATATAGACATATTTTAGAGTGTAGATTCACTCATTTTACTCCATATGTAGTCACTTGTTGAAATATCTAGAAAGACAAATATTTAGGAATGGAGGGAGTAGATTGTAATCAAATGCCCATGTTAATCATGTCAGATCACAAATGGCACGTCGATGCATTTTACAAATCCTACGAACCAAATAGGCGTGTAGTAGTGTTCAAAACTGCATGTAGGCACTAACACATTCTCTTCTTTTGCAGATATGTAACACCCTGGATTTTGCCCTTTTCTTTTTTTGATGATTTTCTTGAATTTATTGATTTGAATGGTTTTTCTGTGGCTATGTGGTTCTGAAAATTGGGAAGATCATGTCTTCCTAGGTTTCATACTCACTCGAAATCCTCATCATCATCCCAAGATCATGTCATTTTCATCCTTGACCCAATCCAATATTCTTTTTCTAAGGAATATTCCTTTTCTATTAAAGGAATAACCCTTTAAACCCTAGGTTGTGAAGCAACCTATCTTTCTGTCACTCCATAAATCCCCAACTAATTCTCATAAATTGTTTGGGTCCTATCTTGATCAAATATGGCAAAATATTTCATTGCCATGTTGAAAAATCATCCACCAATAATTATTTTCCTCTTCTGCCCTAAATGGCACTTTGTGAAGCAAGTGCTATTTATCTTTGTTTGATTGCCTCCAAAAATTTTCGACATCTTGTCCTGTCCATATCATGGCCTCATGCAAATTTTCATACTCATTTGCCCAGTAATTATTTTTCGTCAATTTTCCAAAGTTTCTGTCTAGGAAGGAACTTTGTGAAGGAAGTATATTCTAGGCACGTCCAAATGAGATGAAACTTTGCCACATCCTTTATTTGGTCAAATAATGACTCTCCACCAAATTTGAGCTCATGTAGCCTCTCCATGTGAGCCTAGCTACAAATCTTGGTTTCTTGTCAGATTTTCACTTTGTGAAGCAACTATATTTTATATTCCTTCATTTAAGATGAAAATTTACCAGGACATTCCCCTATCTATATTCTCTCTCTATCTCTCTCTCTCTACCAAGTTTTGGCTCATCTCATCAATCCTTTTGCCCTGTGCAATTTTTCCAAATTTTTGTCCAGGGAGATGCTTTATGAAGCAAGTGCTAGTTTGGTTGATCCAAATGGCATGAAACTTTTGGGCATCTTCATATCTTCAATCATCGGGCCATGCCATTATCATCTCATTTCATGCACATAAGTGAGTGCTACCTCATCATCTCTTAATCTGACTAGTAGGGCCCTTTCAACAGCAAGTACCCTCTAGAGACCTCCATTTGGGCTGTTATTTGGCCACCATAGTTACCTTAGCTCGTGATCAAGCTAGGCCAAATCCAGAGTCATTATACTATTCTAGCTCTCACAATTCATATCAAACATGTTGCTGCTAAAATGTTTTGGAGCCTACTGCCAATCTCTTCTTTGCCCCCGGACCAAATTCTTTCTTCATTTGGACTAATGGCAGTATGGAATATCTACTGGACATGGTTAGTCTGGCCAAAACGCGCCGTTTGCACCAGCGCATGCGGTGATCACGCTTGTGTCATGCAAACAGCGAGATCTGGCTCGTTTCGGCCGCTGTTCTCATTGACTCCCTCTGCGTCTCGATGTCCCTCCATGTCTAGTAACTCCCCCGTGAGCCGATGCATCGTCCCGTGCCTAGGCCCCGCCTTGTCTCGTCGCTGTTCGGCCGCAAATTCCATGTTGTGCCGCATCCAACCCATGTCCTCCATTAGAGCCACGTTAGAGCTCGCCCGTGATGCTCCAGAGCCTTGTCCTGGCTTATATAAGGGTGCCCCGAGTCCTTCCGCAGCTCACTCACTCCTCCCTCGCCTCATTTGCTCGTCGGAGTCGCCAAATCTCGCCGGAGTTCGCCGTTCGTTCTCAGTGTTCGCCAGAGTCCGAGCCATCCCCGCCACCTTAGGCCTCCTCTCCACCTCTAGCCACCTCCACTAGATCTCTCTCACCACCATGAGCCGCCCCACCCCCTTGCCCCTTGCCAGAGCGCCTACACCACCAGGGAGCCCCACCATCCGCCCGCCTCTGCCTCCTTCTCCCACCTCCCGTCGCTGCTCCTCCACCCCTCCCCAGCACCCACTAACCTAGGGAACGGGCGCGCCACCCCGCACCGGTCGGTGGCCTCGCCCCGGTTGGGGCCGTCCTGATCCGGCCGGCCCGCCGACGTCCTCCCTCCCCTGTTCTTCCTCTCCCTCATGGGGAGCACAGGAGCGAGGGGAGGAGGAAGACGATGCCCCGATCGCCCCTTGCCAGCTCAGCGTAAGTGGAAAACGGGTTTCTCAAAGTACGCTTTCATTTCTCCGAAAGCGTATTTCTTTCCTCTTTTGCCTAAAGTTTGTTTTCAGTTTTTGAAAGCATATTTTCAAATATGCGTCTCTGCCTTATTCACTCAGGGACCAGGTTGTAAATAGAACCATCACAGATTGGTCCCTCTCCTTCTACACCTTGTATCTCCGCGACCGTAACTCCGGTCGAGGTGAAACCAACACCCACTTCTTCATCTCGTCGAGATATATCTGTTGGTGCCATTTTCACTTAGTGGTCCCATAGTGAAATTGACAATTTTCCCCCTTGCTTCTAATCAGCCCCCTTCGAGAGAGAAGAACGTCCGACATTTCATTCCGCGGCTTCACAACACTTCTTCCCGGAGTCCCTGTCACCCCCAGGAAAGCAACAACAGACACTTGCATGATAGCCATGTAGTAGCCATGATTTCTACTTGAATACTTACTAAGAGTTTCCCCGTTATCTGCCTGCTTGTTTGCTACTACTGTTGATGTTTCGATTATGCTCATGGTTTCATGTTCACCCTCTTGCTATGTTTCGATGCATCTTGTTATCTCATACTACTTGTCAGTATTATTCTCTCATGTCATGCTAGTAGTAGCAGTACATGCTGGTAGTAGTGGTGTTCATCTTGATGCATGCTTACCGTCAGTTATCCAGTACCGTTGCTTTGCATGTTCCGTTGCATCCAGTGATCACATGTTTACCTGGTAGTCACTTGTACGCGTCGGTGCTATACAAACGGTTTTAATCCCCTTTCCGCGGCGACATTTGGAACTGTCGCCAAGTGAGTGTGGGTGATAGGGGGGTCCTTCCCACACGACCCAGAAACCGTCGGGGATATGCCCTCCTGGCACACACGCTCGGAAAAATGAGATCGTGTGCGACCGAGAGAGAGCAAATACGGTTATACGTACATTAGTGCTAAAAAATACAATTATACGAGCGAAATCATTTCCGGTCGTAAGTACATCCCACACAGTCAGCCCCCGCTAAACATTTTCATTCGTATGTACATTCCACACAGTCCATCCAAGGAATACGTTTCCGTTAGTATGAACATCACAAACAGTTAATAATTTCGAAGCGTTCGTGATAAGGTGACTATCGCAAACATTTAATAAGAAAGAACTATGTGCGATGTTGTTGTTAATCGCACACGTTTTTTCTTGGCTGATCATGTGTGTAGTGGAGATTGATCTCACACATTTGTTTCTTGGCTGATCATGTGTGCGGTGGAGATTGATCGCACACGTAGTGGATCCTAGAAACGTGTCTGATCTCCATGTCTATCGCAGACGTTTTGCTTTTGCAAACTGTGTGCAGTGTAATCTCTAATTAATCCCTATTTAATCCCTAATTTAAAAATCACCTTTTTGAATTTGAAAGTAGGCAATCACTTATTTCATATCCAACCAGGTTTATTACAAATATAGGTTCAACCACGAATGCATAATTCGATGCACAGGTACATACACTGAAGAACTATAGAAGCACCAAGTAAAGAATGATCAACCACAGTTGTACTAAAGACTATAAAGAGAGAGGCGAAAGACATTCTGGTTGCTGGAGAAGCTGAAGCGGAATGCCCATATTGTGCCCTCCTCCATGTGTAATGCGCGCATGACTCTAGGCCAACCCCTTGTGATGGCTGCTCGTCCATCCTTCACTGTCCTTATTACGACTTCTTGATGCTCATTGTAGTCTAGATGAAATACTTTAACCTTCATTGCATGTCCACCAATCATGTACTTTGCAAGGTAATCTTGAGTGAACTGCTTTGGGAACCAGTGCGAATGAAAAAGATTCAGACGTTATTGTCTAACAACTCATTATGGGTAGTAAAAAGAGAAGGCTGCAGAGTTTGTAGTTACCATCATACAACTCACTGTTGTGTTGGATAGAGCATAAACAAATAATTTGCTTGCCACCATTCATATCTTCTTGCTAATAATCCTTATCAGTTTCCTCACTTGATCCTTGTTCATGAATATCTTATTGCCCCGTACGCAAAAAGGGTCGATGCGTGGGTCCTTGCCAAGGGCATATGTACCTACAGGCAACAAGTCAATATTAGAAGCTAACAAGTGTCCAGGCCTGGACATATATGCACTACATTATGGAATGACGGGGGAGTACAAGACGAGGGATGAAGCTAACCTCGGCGGAAAATGGTGGCCACTCCTGTTGTTGTCCTACATAAGTAGTGGAAAGGCATGATAAGTACGACAACCTTAACATCAAAAAAATATAGCAAAGGTAAACAATATCATCTCCAAATGATAGCTTGAATGTGTTGGTTTCAGCATGCTGTTAAAGCATATATGAAATGGAAGGCAATGTTACCGACATCAGGCTTAAGAACCATCAGATATTGTAATTCAAACTGGTATTGTTGAAAATGAACAGAATGTAGGTAATGCTTAAACATCACTGGATAAATGTGTAAAATTGAAATAAAGGGCATGTGTTAACTACACGAGGCATAACTGGAACAAAATATAGTCGTTCAAACTGGTATTGATGCAGTCGAGCGACACAGTTCCGACTTGCACATAATGAACAACACATTGTGAATGACTGAAATAAACAAGGCATAAATGATCAGTATAAGAACCAAATATAGCCATTGAAAACTGGACAGTGTCTCACTGGAACCAACCTAACAAGAAAATAAATATAAACATGGCATATGCTTGAAAACTGGACAAATGCTCACTTCAACCAAGATAACAAGCAAATACAGATAAACAAGGCATCTGCTTGAAAATTGGACAAATGCTTAAAAAAGCAACCTAATAACCAAATACAGAGAAACAAGGAATCTTCTTGATAACTGGACAAATGCTCACTACAACCAAACTAAGACAAAATACATATAAGCAAGGCATCGGCTCAATAACTGGAAAAATGCTCACTACAACCAACCTAACAACCTAACACAGATAAACAAGGCATCTACTCACTATAAACAATCAAATATAGCCATTCGTGAAACTGAAGTGGACAATTCATACTTAAACATCACATAGCCTTATTGAACAATACATTTTTGGATAAATGAAATAATTAAACACGACATAGTTATAGCACTGCACGGCAAATGCTACTACAACAAAGGTTACGGGTTGGCAAGCTAGAAAAGGTCAGATTTGTTGATAGGATGTTGCCTCACATTTCATGGATGGGATCCTTCCAGTTGGAAGAGCACAGACCCATGGTGGACGAACCTTTGTGGGTGCCCTCCTCGTGGTCGTGGTCATGGTCGATGAGATCTGACTTGGCAATTGAGGATTCCAAGCAGCCGCCGTAGAACATGTCCTTCAGAAATGACAAAATGGGCTCGATGGCGTATCAGGATCGCAAATCCTTGACCGCTTGGCGGAGGAGATCAGCGGCAGGGCCGTCGAAGAGATCGATGGCGGTTGAACCAGAGGGGTTGGGGAGGACCATGTAACCTATGACATGGCCCGCGTGAAGCCGTCGCTGTCTACGAGCTTGATGTCGTAGCCAGCTTTCCTGAGATACAGTAATACGCAAGCCCTCTGACATGAAGCCTTCGACATGGCAATGTAGTCAACGTCTTCGTTGGCTTCCGCGGTGATATGTTGCTCTGGGATCGACAGGTCGGGGTGAACGGCGACCACCTCGCTGATGTCTGCCGGAGAGGCCATGATAAACAAATTCTTGGCCGAATGCTTGTCGGGCTCCCCGGGATACGTGGTCGAGCTTAGGCTGTGACATTCTAGAGCAGGGGATGTGGATCTGGCGGGGAGGGACACTACAAGCCTTATCTAGAAAGGACTGGGGCGACGGTATGGGAATCGCTGGGTAACCTGAACTATTAACTAACCTAGGAGAGGAACGGACATACCAGCATTGGTTGGCGGTGGCGCCGGCGGCACCAGCGGCGGCCGCGAGCTAGGGTTCTAGTGGGGGAGGGGGCGGGTGGGGGGACTGTGGTGGTGGTGGTGGTGGTGGTGGGGGGGGGTTGTGGTGTTTGAGCATACGCCGCAGCTACTGAAAATTTTATTAATGGTGGGCGGAGATGGTGGTGGACGAGGGAGGGCGACGGTTCAAATGCCTCGGCTACAACAATTTTACTATAAGGTTGGTGCTGGAGGAGTGTGGGCGACGGTTGAAGTACGGCGGCTACTAAAATTTGTGTGAAGGAATTAATGCGGGGTGGGAGTGCCCAAGATCGTGCATGGTCCAATAAGAATACGCGTGTATGATAATAACGAGAAGTGGTGGAACCGCCGATTTTTGCAACACTCAAGGTGGGTATTTTGTTTTTATATTTCTAGCTAGCTAGTCTATCGCACATGGTTCGTCCTAATTTCTAAATAAACTCGCCCTCCTTTAGCTTGTGCAGTCGTGGTGATTTTATAGCGCACGTGCATCGCACACGGTTAGGCCAATACCTGCACCATTTTGCTCGCGCTTGCGCAGTCGTGGTGATTTTACAGCGCACTTGCATCGCACACTGTTAAGCCGGTACCTGCACCATTTTTCTCGTGCTTGCGCACTCATGGTGATTTCACAGCGCACGTGCATTGCATATGGTGAAACCAGTACCTCCACCATTTGCTCGCGCTTGCGCAGTCGTGGTGATTTTATAGCGCACTTGCATCGCACACGGTTAAGCTAGTATTTGCACCACTCTTCTTGCGCACATTTGTTCTTTTAGAAACTATGTGCGATGGCTGGTTTGTCGCTGCCTAGCCTTCAATGAGCACTGACACTGGTAGCGGGAAACCGATGGGAGAAGACGCCGGAAACCGATGAGAGGAGTGGCGGGAAACGTTAGCCTTTTCAGAGAACGTACAAGAGAATGAAGCGTGAGCTAGCACGACGCATGCACACAGTGCTTACCCATGTACTGCATGTGCTGTCGAAAGGGCTGAGGGTTGCTGTTCGATCTAGGAGCATCCAACGGTGCAGACGTACGATCCGTGGGGTTTGGGTTCTGGCCAATCAGAACGCACGACTCAGATCGCGGGCAGCATCGGCCACAGTTTGGTAGGCACACAGCTTTCGTTTGGCCTTTTTATTCACTAATTGAGTTTCCTAGGCATTTAGTGTCCATATTTCAAATTTGAACTTCAAATACATGCTCCAGTTCACCAAAATGGCTAGAAAAATTATACACGTGTCCTTGGGTGCATGTTTAGGTCCCATACCAGGAATGGGAACAAATTACAACCATACTAGCGTCCTGCCTCGTCCTAAAACATTTAGAATCTTGGTTTTAAATCCCCGTAAATCCTAAACTCACCAAAAGTCATGAAAGTTGGCATGGTGTCACGCCATGGGGCATATATGTCGTGGTAAAAACATTGTCCAATTTGGGCCAAGCTTTATTACAAACCTCAAATGAACTCTGAAAAGGTTGAAAGTTGGCATGGTATCATCATTTCACCCACATAGCATGTTCTAAAAAGTTGAGAGGGTTAGGGCAAAAACTGGATGCACTTCATGTGCAAAATGGACAATCTCTTTCGAAGTATCAGGGTTTCGAACGAAAACTCATCTGTTACAAAGGGATTTCATTGTTTTAAACTCCAGAATTTTTGTGTGTTCAAAATGCACCATTCAAAGCCACTTCATCAATTTTCAACCCTTTTTGACTTCATTTGGCATTTTTCATGCATTTTACTGATTTTTTGAGCTAAATGACCCTGAAATTGAAAAGCACTTCAAATGAACTCTGAAAAGGTTGACAGTTGGCATGGTATAATCATTTCACCCACATAGCATGTTCTAAAAAGTTGAGAGGGTTAGGGCAAAAACTGGACTTCGTGTGCAAAATGGACAGTCTCTTTCGAAGGCATGGTGTCACGTCATGGCACATATATGTCGTGGTAAAAACATTGTCCAATTTGGGCCAAGCTTTATTACGAACCTCTTATAAACCGGAGCTTCTCTCAACAAGAAGCCTTGTGGTTCCAATAGTGAAACATGTTCCCCTTATTGTCGAAACCTAATCACGGCCTCTTTTTGCGTTGTATTTTCTTCTACGGGCAACATGGAACTACATGATATCCATGCTGAAATTTAAACTTATTCAGGGTTCATTTGGCCTTTTTATACACTAATTGAGTTTCCTAGGCATTTAATGTCCATAATTCAAATCTGAACTACAAATACAAGCTCAAGTGCACCAAAATGGCTAGAAAAATTATACATGCATGTGTCCTTGGGTGCATGTTTAATTAGATCCCATGCCAGGAATGAGAATGAATTACAACCATACCAGCGTCCTGGCTCGTCCTCAAACGTTTAAAATCTAGGGCTTTAAATCCCCATAAAATCCAAAACTCACCAAAAAGTCATCAAAGGTGGCATGGTGTCACGTCATGGCACATATATGTCGTGGTAAAAACATTGCCAATTTGGGCCAAGCTTTATTACAAACCTCTTACAAACCAGAGCTTCTCTCAACAAGAAGTGTTGTGGTTCTGATTGGGAAACATGTTCCCCTTGTTGTCGAAATGTTATCACGACCTCTTTTTGCCTTGTATTTTCTTCCACGGGCAACATGGAACTACATGATATCTGTGCTGAAATTTAAACTTATTCAGGGTTCGTTTGGCCTTTTTATACACTAATTGAGTTTCCTAGGCATTTAATGTCCATAATTCAAATTTGAAGTACAAATACATGCTCTAGTTCACCAAAATGGCTAGAAAAATTATACATGCATGTGTCCTTGGGTGCATGTTTAGGTCCCATGCAAGGAATGAGAACGAATTACAACAAGACCGGCGTCTTGGCTCATCCTCAAACATTTGGAATCTCGGTTTTAAAATCCCCATAAATTGAAAACTCACCAGAAAGTCATTAAAGGTGGCCTGGTGTCACGTTATGGCACATATATGTCATGGTAAAAACATTGACAATTTGGGCCAAACTTTATTACAAACCTCTTACAAACCTAAGCCTGTCGCAAGAACCCTCATGGTTTTGATAGGTAAATGTGTCCCCTTGTGGGCCAAACGATAACCTCTCCCTCTTCTAGCCTTGTATTTTTTTTCTACACGCAACACCTACTGAACAACGGAGATTCACGCAGAACTTTGAAATTATTCAGGGTTCGTTTGACCCTTTTTATTCATTAATTGAGTTTTCTAGGCATTTAATGTCCATAATTCAAATCCGAACTAGAAATACATGCTCCAGTGCACCAAAATGGCTAGAAAAAACATACATGTGTCCTTGGGGTGCATTTTTAGGGTTCGTTTGGCCATTGTATATATTACTAATTAAGTTTTCTACGCATTAAATGTAGTTCATAATTAAAATTAGAACTACAAGAACAAAATGGGTGGGAAATCGTACATGTGTCATTGGGTGCATGTTTAGGTCTCATTTAAGGAATGGGAAGGAGTTATAAACTTGTCGTCGTCCTGAAACATTGAAAATCTCGGTTTTTAAATCCTAGTAAATAAAAAACTCACCAAAAAACATGAAAGTTGGCATGGTTTCATTACATGGCACATATATGTCCTGGTAAAAAAATTGTCCAGTTTGAGAAGAGGTGCACACATTAGTAGCCAATGAAGTCCTTTTTGAAACAATAAGTTGACACGTTAATATCACAAATGGTTGTATTATATGAACGATGTCAATATTTAACCATACTTAGTGGCGTGCGTGCAGCTGTTTGATTAGACGGGATGAGCACGAGAAGTCCGCCATGCAGGCTCGACGGGACGTGTGCGAGCAGTCCACCGCGTAGGCTCGATGCGACACGTGCAAGCAGAAAGGCCACCCATGCTCACCTAGAAGCGAGCTCTTTGACCCCCATGCACCAGCCGCCGCTCGCCTCGCTGAAAACTTCACCATTAACTGGTTAATTAAAGCGCCTAGATGGAGGGTTTTTTCAGGGGTGGACGGAGGGTGTTTGGTTGTGATCCCATGGCAGCATTTGCTTTGTTCTTGTTTTGAATATTCCGTCCTAATTTAAATTACCATATAGGGCAACGATAATACAACTACAATTAAAATGGCAACGCATAGTATGACAACAAATTTACAATGGCGCAGATAATAATTGTCTTACATATTTCAGAAAATTTTAAATGCAACATGCGGCAAAGTTCGGAAGACACAGGGGAAAGAGAAGAAGGAAATCATAGACAACGATCTAGATCGCTACTGTATCTACTCTTCGGTGGATCGACGGGCGATGACATCCTCCGGCTCCTTCCTCATTTCCTCATGGCTTTGCTTGAAAGCAGCCACAGATTCCTCCACCTCCTGCTCGTGCTCGATCTAGATTTTCATCAAGTCACCATCAGTTCCTCGACGACCGCTATCAGCATCATCCCCAAGGCACTGTGCTGCTTGTGCAGCATCTTCCAGCTGGCGGCCTCCTCCTCCTTCTTGGTGAGCACCTTGAGGAGATTTGCATTGTCACCCATGAGTTGCTCGACGAGGCCGGTCGCCTTTTCAATAGAGGTATCGCTGATCTCGAGCAGCTTCATCAAGCCGTCGACCAGCTCCTACTGCTTAACGAGGCCAACGAGAATGTCATTGTTGCCGGCCAAGGACTTCAACAAAGCCAGCTCGTCGCGATAGTCGATGCGGCGAGTGCGCTTGTGAGAGCCCTCGCATGCCCGAGAGAGCTTGTTCGAGGGCTCCGCGGCATGCTGGGGTATCTCTACTGTGGCTGCCGCTTCGCGGCGGGACCTCTCTAGTGGTTTCACGGCCTTGGTCTTTGCTGCCTGGTTATATGCCCACCCGAAACTCGTCCTACCGGTCATGAAGGAATGACTTGACAGGAAAGACCAGTTTTGTACGTGATGAGGAGAGGAACTGTGAAGTAATTTTTGAGTGGGTAGTTTTATAGCCCGGTGCTAAGTGTGAACACATATTAGTTTGCTCGGTGTGAACACATATTAGTTTGATCTATGTGAACAGATTTGCAATTACTTATTGCACTCTCTGCAATGTGAGGAGAAATAAAGTCAAAATTTATTGATGGTTTTGGGATCACAAAGCTCGTTTTTGTTGTTCTGTCTCATTGCAAACAGTTCTTTTGGATCAACCGTATGCCACGCATCGGAAGCCCGAAACATGGGCCCTTGTTCTCGGATGTACGTGTACGTGTCTGCCCACTATCACACACGGTCATGATATCACCATTGTGTCCTATGGATGTGCCGCCGCGTCTTCCACGGGGTGCCAGAAGGTTGACCACGTGGTTGCTCGCTATGGCGTCCCTGCTTTTTTTTTCTTTTTTGCGGGTCTGTGGCATCCCTGTGCGTGCTCTACTCGCCGTTGAGGCAAATTTACAATGGCAACGGTTAATAAGTGTCTTACATATTCAGGATAATTTAAAATGCCACATGCGGCAAGACACAAATCCTCACGACCTGCTTATGCATACAATTATAATAAAATATAGGCTAAAAAACTAAGCCGGTGCCCTTCTGATGATGGTCTTCTCAGACTCCATGATCAACATATCACCCTTGCGGCCATTCATTATGTGTAACTTAATTATCATCGCACATGAGTACTGGCAGACACATCATGTGCGATACTCCTAGCCACCGCAAGCTACTAGTTTGCATTTTAAAAAGTTTTTTGTATGAAGAATCACACACGGACTTACTATAGTAACCATCTATGTTATAATTTCTCATCCCAAACAGTTCATACGAGTGGGTTGTTTTCTGCATATCACACACATCTGGTTTACACGAATCATTTGTGTTCTTTTGGCTTATCACAAATGCCGCATATCACACACATCTTGTTAAGATGAATCGTTTCCGTTCTCTTGCCTAATCGGAAACAACTTGTCTGAGTGAACCGTATGCCGTATATCACACACACCTTGATTTGGCTGACCGTTTCTGTTGCATTCCCTAATAGCACATAGTTCATCGGAGGGAACTATATGCCGTATATAGCACTCACATTTATATGGCTTCCCGTTGAGGGAGTCCTGGATAAAGGGGTCCTCGGACAGCCGGACTATATACTTGGGCCGGACTGTTGGGCTATGAAGATACAAGATAGAAGACTTCGTATCGTGTTCGGGTGGGACTTTCCTTTGCGTGGAAGGCAAGCTTGGCAATTCAGATATGTAGATTCCTTTCTCTGTAACCGACTTTGTGTAACCCTAGCCCCCTCCAGTGTCTATATAAACCGGAGGGTTTAGTCCGTAGGACAACGATCATAATCTCATAGGCTAGGCTTCTAGGGTTTAGCCACTACGATCTCGTGGTAGATCAACTCTTGTAATACTCATATTCATCAACATCAATCAAGCAGGAAGTAGGGTATTACCTCCATAGAGAGGGTCCGAACCTGGGTAAACATCGTGTCCCCCGCCTCCTGTTACCATTAGCCTTAGACGCATAGTTTGGGACCCCCTACCCGAGATCCGGAGGTTTTGACACCGACATTGGTGCTTTCATCGAGAGTTCTGCTATGACGTTGAAGATAGGCTTGATGGCTCGCCTTGTTATCAAGGACAACATCACTTCTGGGGGAGCCCTGGCCTCAGGCCAAACCCTCCAACTGGGCAGCTTCACTATGACCGCCCGTTCGGCCGTCGCATCGATGATGACTTCTCGGGTCATCAAAAATCGCCTCCGCGTCAGCTCAGAATACACCGAACAAATGGATCCGACAAAGTTTCATCTTTAAACGAACTCCTGGATCGCATCGCAGCCTTGGGAGTCGCTACGGACTACGATCAGATTGGGCTTAAACCCGATCAGAGAGAAATTGAATCTCTGTCGATCACCCATCAGATAGCGGTAGTGGAGGAGCAATGTGACGACTCACCCTCTTCATTGAGGACGGACTATGTTCGGGTTTCCGAGCTCACAAAGCCAGACACCCGCCCACGGAAAGATGGGCCCGGTACTCCGAACCTAGAATCGGACTATGGGCCTGAAAATTGGTTGATATTCCGGTGCCCGGACTGTTAAGCTCAGAAGTTTCTCGCACTCCGGATCCCAGATTGGGTCATGGTTTGGATTTAAAGCCTGCCACCCACCCAGATACAAGCGATCTTATCCACATCAGATAGCAGTCCCAGGAAACGGTCCATCACTTTTGGGCCAGATTCCGCCTTGTTAAGGACAGGATCAAAGACTGCCGCGATGAAGACACAATCTCATTATTCTGCAAAAACTGCATGGACGAGGGAATCCTCAATGCAATCAATCGCCGTCACGTGTCACACTTTGCAGATTTGGCAACCATAGTACAGAAGTAATGCACAATGGAAAGCGACTAGAAAACTCAAGCAGCCTCTTGGGAGCCACCTGTTTCCACTAAAACCCTCGTCCGGACAAAAAGGATGCACTCTCGCCGGTCGCCTGATCCAATAACAAAAAACGAAGCCCATTACGGGGCGTGGAACCGTTCTGGAGGGATGGCTTGATAGGCCATGCAAAATACACACAACACCGGATACCGTACCAACCCATAGCCTAAGAGCATGTTGGATACTCTGGCAAGTGGTCAAGAGCGGCGAGGATCTCCTCACCAAAAATACCGCAGAGCAACATCCCATGAAAGACAATAACCCTACAGTATTGACAGACTTCGAGACTTTCGCCTCAAACAATAGGCGCAAAAGGGCACTCCGCGGCCTTGCTGAAGTCTGCCAAGTTGCAGCAAGAAACCCGTGGAACGACACAGCCATAACTTTCAATGCCAGTGATGAACCAAAATTCAGAAAAGTTCGGGCACCAGCCGCATTGGTCCTCAGTCCAATTGTGGACAGATTTCGGCTTACCAAAGTGCTCATGGACGGTGGCAGCAAACTAAACCTCATCTACAAGGAAACTCTCAACAAAATGGAAATAGAAAGGAGCCGCATTGAGCAAAGTAGCACGACCTTCTGAGGAATTATTCCCAGTTAGGAGGTGCGATGTGCGGGAAAAATCACAGTCGATGTGATATTCGGCACGCCGGAGAATTATCGGTCCAAAAGAGATAACCTTTCAAGTGGCCCCTTTCAACAGTGGATATCATGCACTTTTAGGGCGAGATGCATTTGCAAGCTTCCAAGCTATACCCCATTACTGGTACATGAAGCTCAAAATGCCCGGGCCCAATGGAGTCATCACTCTTGCCACTGATCTGGACATAGCACTCCGCGCCGAAAACAAAACCACTGCTTTGGCCCTCGAAGCATTGTACGAAGCCCTCACGGCCGAAGAATTAACCGCATTGCGCTCCATGGTGGATAGGGACGACGGGATACTCGATAAGAGATCCAAATCCACCTCCTTTAAACCAGCAGGCGAAATAGTCAAATCCAGGTCCACCCAACAGGCTCCACGAAGGCAGCATCCATCGGGGCACAACTGGATCCCACGGTCGATGCCGCACTGCATGCGTTCCTATGCGAAACCTGGGACATATTTGCCTGGCACCCTTCTGATATGCCAGGAATCCCATGCAGTCTGGCCGAACATAGCCTAAACATATTGAAGGGATACAAGCCGGTCAAGCAAACATTACGGCGCTTTTCCAAACCCAAACGACAAGCCATGGGAGAAGAGCTAGCCAAGTTACTCAAGGCCGGATTCATCAGAGAGATAAAACACCCGGACTGGCTAGCAAACCTAGTGATGGTACCAAAGAAGGATAAATCCTGGAGCCTATGTGTCGATTTTAAAGACCTCAACAAGGCTTGCCCTAAGGATCCCTTTCCCCTCCCCCGCATTGATCAGATTATCAATGCTACTGCAGGACACGACTCACTGTGTTTCCTCGACGCATACTCTGGATACCATCAAATAAAGATGAAGGAGTTCGATCAAGCCGCAACGGCATTTATCACCCCGTACGGGCCTTTCAGCTTCAACACTATGCCTTTCGGGCTCAAAAACGTCGGCGCCACCTATCAACACATGATTCAAACATGCCTCGAGAAACAAATCGGCAAGACAGTTGAACCATACATGGATGACGTAGTCATCAAAACTAGACACATGGAGTCATTAATAGACGATCTGCGTCTCACATTCGACAACCTCCGAACATATGACATCAAGCTCAATCCAGAGAAGTGTGTTTTCGGTGTTCCCGCTGGAAAACTTCTGGGCTTCATCATTTCCAATAGAGGAATTGAGACAAACCCAGCCAAAATCCAAGCTTTGTCATAGTTGGCTATGCCAACAGACCTTAAACAAGTCCAAAAACTATCCAGCTGTGTGGCAGCCTTAAGCCGCTTTATCTCCAGACTAGGAGAAAAGGCATTGCCACTCTATCGCCTTCTCTGATGCACCGATCACTTCGAGTGGACGGACACGGCAATGGATGGATTGGAAGAAATAAAGGCTCTTCTAGTGAGCAATCCAATCCTGGCCGCACCAAACGTCAGTGAACCCATGTTATTATACATATCGGTCACACACCAAGTCGTGATTGGAGTACTCGTTGTCGAACGAGAGGAGGATGGACACAAATTCCCGCTTGAAAAGCCGGTATATTACATATCCACTGTCCTCACACCATGCAAATCCCGGTACCCACATTACCAAAAAATAGCATACGCGGTCTTCATGGCATCCCGGAAGCTACGACACTACTTTCAAGAATGCTCCATAACGGTGGCCTCCGAGGTACCACTCAATGACATAATAAATAACCGCAACACCACGGGCCGGATTGCCAAGTGGGCCATTGAGCTCCTCCCATTCGACATTACATACAAATCAGGGCGGGCCATTAAATCTCAAGTACTGCCCGACTTCGTCGCCAAATGGACAGAGGCTGAACTCCCTAAAGAGTACGGCACATATTCCAACTAGGTCATGCACTTCGACGGCTCCAAAATGTTGGTAGGCCTAGGGTAGGCGTTGTCCTAACATCCCCTACGGGAGATACTATTTAGTACGTCCTACAAATATTATTCACGGACTCTAGCAATGCAGCCGAATACGAAGCCTTATTGCATGGTCTTCGGATGGCCGTCTCCATGGGCATACAACGCCTGGAAGTGCGCGGGGATTCAAACCATGCAATATCTCAGATAAATGGAGATTTCGATGCCAAAGATCCAAAGATGGAGGCTTACCGTAACGTCGTTCTCAAAATGTCGGCTCAATTCGTGGGGCTCGAGTTTCACCATGTGGCTAGAGAAAGTAATCAAGTGGTGGATGTCCTTGCTCGTATCGGCTCCAAGCGCGACCCCGTCCCACCTAACATCTTTTTGGAAAGGCTTTTCAAGCCATCTGTGGTGTGGCAAGGGGAAAGCAGCAACACCAATCTGGATCTGAATACAACCCCAGATTCCGAACTCACCGACATCATCGGGGGCTCAGCCACCGAAATTACACAATCGGCCCATCTCATCATGGCAGTCATCGCCCCATGGACTGGACCCTTCTTGGCCTACCTCAATAGGCGAGAGCTTCCCGAGGATCAAAATGAGGCACACTGCATTGTGCGGCGCTCTAAAGCCTACAAGGTTCACGAGGGAGAACTCTATAAGAATAGGGCGACCGGAGTACTTGAAAGATGTATCTGTGAAGAAGAAGGGCGGCAACTCTTGGCTGAAATTCATGTCGGTCTCGGCGGTCACCACGCCGCGGCTCGGGCCCTTGTAAGCAAGGCCTTCCGTACATGTTTCTATTGGCCAACGGCCTGAGCAAACGGGTAGGACCTTGTCCAACATTGCGTCGGATGCCAGCTTTTCGCCAACCAAAGCCATATGCCACCCACCGCTCTACAAACAATCCCCATCACTTGGCCTTTTGCGGTCTGGGGGCTTGATATGGTCGGACCCCTTAAAGGAGCGAGCCATAAGAAAAAGTATATGTTGGTCATGGTGGATAAATTCACCAAGTGGATAGAGGCCAAACAAGTTAAAACGGTTGAAGCCGGACCAATGATAGACTTTATATCCAGTGCTGTGCACCGTTATGGTGTTCCACACAGCATCATCACCGACAACGGCTCCAATTTCAAAGCCGATGAGGTGAAATCCTGGCGTGCTAATCTAGGCATCAAGCTCGACTACGCCTCTGTGTATCACCCACAAACTAACGGTCAAGTCGAATGAGCCAATGGTCTTATTATGAGCGGCATCAAACCCAGATTAGTGCGGTCTTTGAAAGAATCAGACAAGCACTAGGTGGAGGAGCTCGACTCCGTACTCTGGGGGCTGCGGACAACGCCCAATCGTTCTACCAGATACACACCTTTTTTCATGGTGTATGGCGCAGAGGCTGTGTTACCCTGCGACATTATTCATGACTCACCTCGAGTGCGCATGTATGAAGAGAGAGAGAGGCCAAGCTTGATCGACAAGACAGCTTAGATGCCCTTGAGGAGGAGCGCAATGTCGCAAAAGCCTGTTCTGCATTCTATCAACAACAGGCCCGCATATATCAAAGCAGAGAAGTATGGGCCAAGACTTATAATGTTGGCAAACTCATTCTATGCTTGCCGGAGAAGAAACGGGACAAAGTCAAGCCCAAGTGGGAGGGTCACTTCATCATTGACGAAGTTCTCACCGTAGGAGCCTACCGCCTGCGTGACGCATCTGACAATCGAATAGAGCCGAACCCATGGAACCCGGCCAGACTCCGAAGATTCTTTGCCTAGCACCGGACTCTTCTTCGTCTCCTTTACCCCCTTTTTTGTTTCCAGTATTTATTTTCCTCTCTTTCACATTTTTTTTCTTTTTAAGCCTTAAAGCTTTAGTACGGCTAAACCGTACATCTTCGATGCACACATTCTAAAATATGTACGTCAAGTATACCTGGGGGCTTCTTGTATAGAAGCTTATTATTATTATTATTATTATTTTCAGAGCATCAAGCTCATCACATATGTGTCTTTTCCGCATATGTACCTTTTCTTCGCCATTATATGCATCGATATGACATAAGTTTTGGCCAAGCTCGGTTGCCTGGCACCTATGCTTATGCCCTACGTTCCCGTTAGTTCGGCTAGAGCATAAAGGGAGCACCTCTGTCATTGTTACTACCGGGTCATCCGGATGTGTACCTCAGACTGGGTGAAGCCGAAAGCTAGCATTCTTAAGGGAATATTTGGTCGGTGAACTAAAGATGTTTTTTAACTTGTCATATTACGAACCCCCTAGAAGTTATGTATGTTGTGGTTTTCTCAATCACATTCCGGACGTGTACGTTAAACGCATGTCGACCTAGGGAAAGGAACCCTTAATGGAACTATTTTCTCTAGAAGATGTTTCTTATGATCAAAATGTAATATAACATAACTAGCCGGATACTTGTTTGTTCAAGCAACTGTGACCCCTACGCCTGGTTTCCACGCATACCCCGATCTACATTAACAAGCGGTTATTCGGAAGCACTCCGCACCTTCGGGTCTAGAGGTTGAAGCGAAAAGGTCCGCCATGACAATAATTTTACAATTTAGCTACAGACATAATTTGTCAATTGAAGTATATAGTCACTTGGACTAAAAAACATCTTCCTCTATGCCATCCAACAGGCTATCTAGCCTACAATCCTATTGGGAATACCTGGAGGCTACTTCTACTTGGTCATATACGAAACTAATAGGAATCTCTTCTCCGTTTGACCCTACAGGTCTGACCCGGGCCATGTGATTCGGGTCAAGCTTGGTATACCGAGTTTTTACCATCGCCCAGGCCTCTCGCGCACCTTCCTGATGGGCCAATATCTTCCATAATTGGAAGCGCCGCCGTGCTCTCTTGAACAGCTGTGAAAGCCCCTCCATACTTCCTAGAGGGGAGTCGGATGGCCATAAGGCCTTGGCAATACTTTGCATCACCTGCCGAGCTCGCTCATGCATTTGCAACAGCTCTAGTAGCAGATTGCTCGATTATTCGGACACCTCCTCTTCGGGATGGCCCGTCAATATACCTACAGATGTAATTCTGTTAGCTCGTTCACTTGCCGAGCTATTTATAGGTAAGTCTAAACACATACTAAATATGACGCCTCGATGCTTCTTATTGTCGTTAACGTAGTCAGCTAGCTGGGCCCGCACATCTTTTAGCTCTTCGCCGAGCTTGGTATTGGCATCTTGGAGTTTGTTCTTCTCCACCATGACTTGTGTTAGTATACGTTCGCCCGCGGCCAGTTGCCTTTGATCTCCTGATCGCGCTACTTCCGGTGCCTCTTTCAGATGATCTAATGACTCTACCATAAGATTTGCACCTGTATTAATACTCCTGGTATATGATCATGTTTTCTCGATAGAGGGGAACATTACCAGATGCTGCCTTCTTGGATTTCTCCAGTTCGGTGGTAGCAGTAGTTAGCTGGGCTTGACAATCCAGCTCTCGAGACAACAGGTTGTTCTTCTCTTGAGCACCTGGGTATACAACGATCCTTAAATCAGTTGCTTCGACTGCTTCAAGTCTCAGGGGCTACTGGTATATAAATATCAGAATTGTGCAAGTATGAACTCACACGCATATCTTTCAAATACTGATCTGTGGCTCTGGAAAGCCAATCTTGAGCAGCTCGGATGTATGCATCACCTGAGTTGAAGGCATTGAAAGCCTCTTCTGAAAAACCAGGGTCGCGAAGGGCGGCCCGCCGGCGCCGATGATTCATGGCGCTTTCCACTTCGGAGTTTGTGGCGGATACTTTATCTGAATCCTCCACAGAAGGACAATTCGTGTCACTTCTGCATTAGCCTCAGTCCTCGAGACCGTGTCCGGAATCAGGCTAGTAGAGGCATGACCGGCAGGATCCCCGGACACAGTCCGGCAAATATTTTCCCTGATAAGACACAACGAATAGTGTCATACTTTAAGATGACGACCATGGAGCATATTTAAAACCATACCTCTTCAATGAAGGTTCGGCCATATCTCTATTTGCCTTCCTCTTTGAAGGCTTGCCCGTCGTAGACGTCGTCTTCTTGCGCATCGCCTCAGGTGCAGCGTGGCGTGCCGATCGCCTCCCCTTTAGAGCATAATATAGTGCGGTGGGTAAGGCGGAAAGGGGAAGTTCTCTCAAAAGACAAGTCTCCTGATTACTTACATGCGATGCAAGGAGGAGACCGGGATAGTCAGCAATGATGGCCATTTGGTGCCATCACAGCTCGCCTGGTAAAACACCCCTTCCCCGAGCTCCACGAATATATCTGGATCCTCTTTGAATCTGGGGTCAAGGGCCTGGTTGGAGTCCTCTGGCTGTGGTGCGGGACTGTGGATCTCCCTGGTGATTTTCCGCCATTCCTATTATAAATGGATGGATTAATATTTATGAAAAGGGATTCAGGGAGTTAATGGAGTAGAGCAGTGGGATGGAAACTCACCCAGCAGGGAGGGTTGTACATGGAAAATCCATCCCTGGGCTTAATGCAGATGAAGTCCTCCTCCTCCCCTTTGTATAATCCGGACAGTGTTTTCGCCAAAGTAGCAGAAGTATCCGGACCCTTCCAACCATAGCGACTGTCATCATCTTCTCCATTGAAATGCCACATAGGGTGCCCTCGGTATTGGAGTGGCTGAACCCCTCGCATTATGGATATCGCCATAACCTCGATTGTTGACAATCCCGATTGAGCAAGCGCCTTTATCTTGCTCATAAATTGGTGGACTTTCATGCTAACTTCCTCCCTGGGGTTCCGAGGACGCCAGCTGAGGTGCTTCTTCAATAGAGCACTTGAAAATTCAGGAAGACCCCTTCGGATTGGGTCAGGAAGGGAGACGTCCTCAACGTAAAACCATTCAGAAGGCCATTCTTCGGATGCCTTCTTCGGCGTGCCGGATAGGTATCCGGTCCCGGCGATGCGCCATATCTCGGCTCCGCCCAGTTGGAATATTGACCCCTGTTGGTTACGAGGGACGAGGCAGAACAACTTCTTCCATAACTTGAAATGGGCCTCACAACCCAGAAATAGCTGCAAATAGTGACATAACCTGCAATATGTAGGATGGAGGCAGGTGTGAAGTTGTGCAGTTGGAGGCCACAGTACTCCAGATGCCCTTGGAGGAATGGATGGATTGGAAATCCGACGCCTCTCAGCAAGTAGGGAACAAAGCATACTCGTTCCCCCCTGGATGGGTTGGGGAACTTCTCCGCCTGCTCCCCACCGTCGAAGGAAGCCAATCTGGCTCGTATGGGGACTAGATCTATGGGGGGAAGAAATCCCTGGGATTGCAGCTTCACCAGCTGGCCATGAGATACAGAACACTTTTCCCAATCACCCATTTTGGGGCCGTGAGGGCGTGAGGAGGAGCTGGGAGCACTAGCCATGTTGGGGTGGTTTCTGCGGGCAAGCTTCGATGATTCCTTATTTGGGGGAGATAGTGTGGATTAGATATGAAGATCCCCGTCTCTTTAAATAGAAAATTTTCTCACATGGTCAGGGTGGTAAGTGCAAAAATTCCCCGACCTCTCGCATTCGCTTGACACGTGGAAGCTGAAATCATGAAGGTGCAGAAACCAAGGAGCGGGACTTTAAATGGAAAGCCGGATACCGCTCTTTAAGTCAGGTACTTTGAAGTATTCGGAGAAGGAACCCGCCTTGTAATGCCGAAGAAAATCTGTGCGCTGGACTCATCGTCATTGAAGCCTGGTTCAGGGGCTATTGAGGGAGTCCTGGATGAAGGGGTCCTTGGATAGCCGGACTATATACTTGGGCTGGACTGTTGGGCTATGAAGATACAAGATAGAAAACTTCGTCCCATGTCCGACTGGGACTCTCCTTTGCGTGGAAGGCAAGCTTGGCGATTCAGATATGTAGATTCCTTTCTCTGTAACTGACTTTGTGTAACCCTAGCCCCCTCCGATGTCTATATAAACTAGAGGGTTTAGTCTGTAGGACAATGATCATAATCTCATAGGCTAGGCTTCTAGGGTTTAGCCACTACGATCTCGTGGTAGATCAACTCTTGTAATACTCATATTCATCAAGATCAATCAAGCAGGAAGTAGGGTATTACCTCCATAGAGAGGTCCCGAACCAGGGTAAACATCGTGTCCCCCGCCTCCTGTTACCATTAGCCTTAGACACATAGTTTAGGATCCCCTACCCAAGATCTACCGGTTTTGAAACCGACACACGTTTCTGTTGTTCTTCCTCATCGCAAACAGTTTTGCTGGATCAACCATATGCCCTTCATCACACATGCAACTAAAATCTGAACCGTGTTTGATGCATCCATTATCGCAAACATTTTGCACATTTTAAACGGTCCTCTAACACCATCATTTGTGATTATTGCATTGCACAAAATTTCTCGAAGGGTCTCTGATCGTAGTGTCGCATTAGCAGCATCCTGCAGTAGTGAGTATTCTTGTTATGTTCTTGCATGGTATTTATTTATGATGCTAGTGGTCATGCTATGCTCATCTGTAGTTTTATTCTTATGCTCGTCAGTATGGCATGCTCATTTGGTTAAATGCATCATTGTTGTTATGCTCGATGATTATGTTGCACCTCCATGCTTATGTTGATATTATGCTCATGCATTATAGTTGCATCATATTTTATTAGGGCTCAGCATACTAGATTCAAGTTTAACCGGATAATAATGAACTTGAACAACTGTTGGCTGAGTCATGGTGCCACCAAATCAGCTAACCAGTGGAGCCACATTTGCCTTTATGGGAAGGCCCTAATGCGGTCTATTGTCATGCCTCTTGCTGGTGCCTCCAATGAGGGAAGGTTCTGGGCGTGCGCTATGCTGATTAGGTAGGTGGACATAAGCCTTGTGTGCCCGAGTTGTTTGCGCGCTTTGTCCCTGTTTGTGGGATCGTTTATGTTTTGCCACGACGGTGGCCGTTGGATGTCACGGGTTGACATCATGGCCACCCAGGACTTTAGCCCAAAGGGGAGTTGGTCGGAGTGGCTGGGAGAGTGTGATGGCAATATATCGGTTTTGTCGGAATGTTGTTGGTCCACCCGAAGGGGAGCACGAGGCCTTGGGTTCCGTGGTGTGGGTACAGTGTACTAATCTCTACAGAGTGTGTGTGTTTAATCTATCGATAGGCGCGCCCACGGATATGGGCCCCATTCGTAGTCGGTCACACTATGAGCCAACGATAATAATAACTTTATTAATAATAACCCCGGTTCGATGATGAGAAAGAGGTTGGTTGTGATCGAGAGAGGATAACGGAGGTATCATGGATACCAAAGTTGGTTGATCTTTATGTGATCGTGAGAGGATCACGATGGTATCATGGATACCGAGGTTGGTAAGTTGATGCATGAAATGGTTACTAGGTAACTATCGAGCAAGAGTAAGGTGGTGCATGATAATGTTAACCTGCTGCATATAGTATCATCATGTTCCTATGCTCATGCTAATGTTGATCTAGCCGTATCAATTTCAGTTGGTGCATGCCATGTTGTTCTGTTAGTTTCATGCTCATGATTGATTTAGCCTGCTAATGCCATGTTGTTGTTTGCTTTGAATGCTTTTCGTTATTGTGAGCTTGCAAGTACATTCAATGTACTGACCTGGCGTGTCAAGCTAGTTTGCAGTTCGTGCCTATATTGTTTGCTTGTTTGGTGTTGTTCTCGTGTTCGCGAGCTAGGATAAATGCTCCAGCCAGAGTCCCCGCGGATTGGAGTCCATCATCGTCGTTCGTTGTTCTGCTGCCAGTAGTTGTTCCGTTGCCTTGAGTTGTTATGCTGCTTGCATAGAGCAACTGTGGTTGGCGTAACGTCGCCGTGCCGATGTTATTCATTGTAGTATAGGAGACCTTGTATTCATATTCGTGTTGTAATAGAGAGCTGGTTTGTTCTATGCTAAGCAGTGCCACATTCCAGAAGACTTCACCCTGATCTCTAGGATGGAATACGGGGTGTTCCGGTCTCTCTGAGCCAGGGTGCCACAAGGCTTGGTATCAGAGCAGGTCTGGCTGTAGAGCATCCTAGTCTGCTGGAACATTAAAAAACGGTAGTATAGGGTCTGGTTGTTGCCCTTGCTTTCTGCGTTTGGTTGTTGCATTTGTTTGCTACATATAGTATTATCTCGGTTACCTCTAACCCCTGTTTCGTGCGTAGATGGCGGGTCAGCTTCCTTGAGTTTGATGCCATCCCCAGAGTTCCCGGTGCTGTTCCTATTGCTTTCAATCCTGTGCCTGCACCTCTCAGCTTTGCCGCCCTCCTTGGTGATATGTGGCATATCATTTATCCCCACGGAGATCCACCTCATTATCAAGTATTCCAGTTTTCTGCCGGAGGAAGATTCTGGAGTATGTTGCTCATGTCCATCTGTCAACCCCGATTCCTGTTGCTAAGCGCACCTACAGTTTCCATGGCGGTTGCAGTGCTACTCCCGACTGTGACGTTCGTCTTGCCGCAATGGCAGGAATCACCGGTCTTCGTTATCAAGAGAGCCTAGTGCAACAGAACCGTGCTTATCAGTACTATCCCACCATCGTGAAGAATCCTAAGCGGATCAAGTTCCCCTCTATCAACCCTCAAGATGACCCGGCTATCTGATAACCCACAAGTGTAGGGGATCAGTTGTAGCCTCTTTCTATAAGTAAGAGTGTCGAACCCAACGAGGAGCTAAAGGTATAACAAATATTTCCTCAAGTTCTATCGACCACCAATACAACTCTACGCACGCTTAGCATTCGCTTTACCTAGAACAAGTACGAAACAAGAAGTACTTTGTAGGTGTTGTTGGATGGGTTTGCAAGAATATAAAGAGCATGTAAATATAAACTAGGGGCTATTTAGATAAAGATGCAATAAAGTAAATATAGCAAGTGTGGAAAAGTGGTGGTACGAGTTGTGAAATTGTCCCTAAGCAATTGACTATGTTACTAGACCGGTAATCACTATTGCATTTCTATTTGAGGGAGAGGCATAAGCTAACATACTTTCTCTTCTTGGATCATATGCACTTATGATTGGAACTCTAGCAAACATCCACAACTAGTAAACATCATTAAGGTAAAACCCAACCATAGCATTAAGTATCAAGTCCCCTTTATCCCATACGCAAACAACCTACTTACTTGGGTCTGTGCTTCTATCACTCACGCCACCCCCATAAGAAAATCATGAACATATTGCAAACCCTACAGCGGGGATCTCTCACGCTTGCGCGACACGGAGAGCACCATAGGACAGCACCAATAATAAAACATGCAACTCAAACGAATCATAGCAATTCATCAATCACCGATAGGACAACGGAAATCTACTCAGACATCATAGGATGACAACACATCATTGGATAATAATATAAAGCATAAAGCACCATGTTCAAGTAGAGGGTACAACGGGTTGCAGGAGAGTGGACCACTGAATATAGATGGGGGAAGGTGATGGAGATGTTGGTGAAGATGGCGGAGGTGTTGGTGAAGATCGCGGTGATGATGATGGCTCCGGGCAGCGCTTCGGCGCCACCAGAAGTAAGGGGGAGAGGGCCCCCTTCTTCTTCTTCTTCCTTGACCTCCTCCCTAGATGGGAGAAGGGTTTCCCCTCTGGTCCTTGGCTCCCATGGCGTGCGAGGGATGAGAGCCCCTCCGAGATTGGATCTATCTCTCTGTCTCTCTCTGTTTCCGCGTTCCCAGATTGTGCCCTTTCACCATTTCTTTTATATCCGGAGATCCGTAACTCCGATTGGGGTGAATCTTTCGCCCAGATTTTTCTCATAAAATTAGCTTTATTGTGGCAAAAGAAGAGTGTCAACCGCCTTGCGAGGTGCCCACGAGGGCCCAGGGCGTGCCTGCCCCCCTGGGGTGCGCCCCCTGCCTCGTGGCCCCCTCGGGCACCGTCTCGTGTTGATTCTTCCTCCCAAAAATCACAAATGTTCTAAAATAATTCTCCGTCCGTTTTACCCCGTTTGGAATCCGTTAGATATTGGGTTTCTGTGAAACATAAAACATGCAACAAACAGGAACTGGCACTGGTCACCGGATCAATATGTTAATCCCAAAAAATAGTATAAAAAGTTGCCAAAAGTATATAAAAGTTGAATAATATTGGCATGGAACAATCAAAAATTATAGATATGACGGAGACGTATCACTATCTTCGCCATGTCCCATTACATGACGGCCGAGTATCTTCTTATTTCTGAGTGAGTCCGAGATGCCATTCGAGCCAGGAGATTGCTTGGTGCCACCCTACCTGAGTCACCGCCAGTTTCTCCAATCCCTCCGCCTCATCCCTTTGGAGTTTCGGAGTCAGCAGTTCCACTCAGTACTCCCTTAGCTTCTTTTTCAGTCCCCAAGCATTTGCTCAAGCGTAGGGTGTAGTCCTGCGTGTAGTGCATGTGCATCTGCTGTAGTACCATGCTTGTGTGTGCCTGTGTGGAGTAGTTTTGTAGCTTGTTTGCTGCGTGCTTTGTTGCAATCAATTGTTTTCTTGTGCTTCTATTTTTGAATCTTCAGTGTTACCCCCTTATGGAAAACTGCTCACCAACCGCCACCGACCGGAAGAAGCCATCTGCTGTAGTACCATGCTTGTGTGTGCCTGTGTGGAGTAGTTTTGTAGCTTGTTTGCTGTGTGCTTTGTTGCAATCAATTGTTTTCTCGTGCTTCTGTTTTTGAATCTTCGGTGTTACCCCCTTATGGAAAATTGCTCACCAACCTCCACCGACCGGAAGAAGCCACGAGAAGTAAAAATATACACCAAGGAACTCAGTTAAAAGCAATGAGATTTTCACCTGACAGCATTGTATTGCAGACATCCGGTCTGAATACAAGTATATTCTGCTCAGACTTTCAGTAACAAGTACCCGTCAGAGATACACCTTTATTGTAGTAATGATTAAACTAGCAGGAGAACAAAATTGGATCCAAGTCCAAGTGTGCATTTCAAGTCAAAGGTATGGTCCGTGCCCGATGATTGATTCTGCCACGAGTCAGTTTTGAAGCATGCGACACCCAGAAGTCAGTCCAAATATGCAATAAATTCTGCAAGGACAGTCAGACAATCCTTGTCATACAAGTCATTAGCAACTGGAATGACAAGAATACATATATGTTATTCCATTCACCAAGAAAATCAGTCCAATTCTTCTCAGTAAATCAACAACGAAGCATACAAGGCAAGATTCGTCCATCTGCATCAGTAAGGCATGGATAATTTCCATGCAACATATTCAGTCTTCTTCAGTAAGATACTGCACAAGCTTCTGGCATAAGGTACCGCGTCTTCCCTAGCAAGTCTTTAAAGGGGGAAGCTTATGAGGTACGGTACCCAGTCTTCCTCATCAAGCTATCCGCCGAAGGTTTCGAGCGCAAGCCATCCAGTCTTCCTTAACACGATACTCTAGATGGCTCCCGACGCAACCTGCCTAGTCTTCTTCACTACAACACTGGTACAAGATATTAAGCAATGATGTTGGCAGCATATGGCAGTGTTTCCCAAGAGTCAGATCTGCAATAGTTGGGTCAGAAACAAGAATTAGTCAGAAGAAAGGCATGCCTCGAGAATTAGATATTTCTACATATGGTGAGAATATTGTCAAGTTCATGCAAGACCTTCGCACAAGGAAGAATTCACTGTACGCATCCGACAACCTCACTAGATATGCAAGTGAAGGAAAAACCAGTGGGTGATCCAAGAATCGGCAAGTCTTGAAGAAAGACAACATTGAGACACCATCTTGGCAGTAATTATCGAGATCAGCCCCCGTACACCCAACAAGGTGATGTTATTAATCTTGTCACTGTCTGGCATAGTCAACAATAGTGATGAGATCTGTATAAGCACACATAAACCTGGGAGATATATGGAGACACGAAATCTAAACAAGGCCAAGGTATGATTGTAAGATATTGCACATGATAGTACTCAGGGTTGGAGAAATAATCAAGGGTATATAAGGACCCACTCTTTCAGTTAAGGATCTAGATGAAGAACATAATAATGAAAGAGCAAGACCGACAATACATGTATGCCGATTATTGTGTGAAAAATGTGGTATGTATGTGCAAGATAGTCTTATTCCACATCAAACCCAAGTGAAGATACACCTAAGAGGTCTACTCCATTGTAGTAAGGACCTCATAGCAAGGCAACCAGCTCAATCCACAGTATATGCTCAGAACTATCAGCATTGTATACCCAAGTCTGCCAAGTCAAACCACAGGATAGCTCGATCGTGCTAAAGCATCGCATGGCCAAGTCTTCCCATGCGTATACGGGCACAAAGAAGAAATCAGAGTATTCATAACAAGCCTCAAAGCACGTGCTCTCGCATATGGGAAGCAATTAAAGAATAGCCTGTGTGAACAAGATTCTTTGCCAAGATCACCGCCAGTCAAGTCTGCAAATGTGATCATCAGGTGTTGGTGCATTTTTTCTATCAGTCATGACAAGCGACAGTCAAACCTTTTGTACAGGTTGGATACGCAAGATAGTAAAGCCAGTCAAGATAAGTTCGAAACTCCTGCAAGATGTCAGAATGATTCCTAACACTATTTTCAACTCAGAAGGCATGCATATATTCAAGCAGCACGATGCCTGGATAGAAGAGATTCCTTGTTCCACGCGAAGATGTGTTCCCCACTCCATGGAATATTCTCGGTACTCGATAGGAGAATAATATCTCCAGGAAGGATCGATATCGAGAAGGACACGTATGTCCGTTATGATAATTCATCAAACCCAGCTAAGCCAACATATATGCAAGAAAATTTTAGTCAGTATGAACAGGAACATATGAGGTAAGTCCTATCGGAATGTCAGGTATGGTGAAGCAAACCACCCCAGACCAAGGCAATCAGTCAGATGCAATTCGGTGGGAACATAATATAAGAAAATTGGAGAAACCCGAGTTGGAAACGATTTCTTCAAGTTAGGATATTTACTTGTTCCCTGAGCCACCAAATCTGGAGGACGAGATTTATTTAAGGGGGGAAGGTTTGTAACACCCTGGATTTTGCCCTTTTTATTTTGCTGATGATTTTCTTGGATTTTTTGATTTGAATTGTTTTTCCGTGGCTATGTGGTTCGGAAACTTGGGAAGATCATGTCTTCCTAGGTTTTATAGTGGCTTGTCATCCTCACCATCATCCCAAGATCATGTCATTTTCATCCTTGACCCAATCCAATATTCTTTTTCTAGGGAATATTCTTCTTCTATTAGAGGAATAACCCTTTAAACCCTAGTTTGTGAAGCAACCTATCTTTCTGTTAGTCCATAAATCCCCAAATAATTCTCATAAATTGTTTGGGTCCTATCTTGCACAAATATGGCAAAATATTTCATTGCCATGTTCAAAAATCATCCACCAATAATTCTTTTCTCGTTCTGCCCTAAATTGGACTTTGTGAAGCAAGTGGTATTTATCTTTGTTTGATTGCCTCCAAACTTTTTGGAAATCTTTTCATGTCCATATCATGGCCTCATGCAAATTTTCATACTCAATTGCCTCCTAATTATTTTTCAGCAATTTTCCAAAGTTTTTGTCCAGGAAGGAACTTTGTGAAGGAAGTATATTCTAGGCATGTCCAAATGAGATGAAACTTTGCCACATTATTTATTTGGTCAAATCATTACTCTACACCAAGTTTTAGCTCATGTAACCTCTTCATGTGAGCCCATCTACAAATCTTGGTTTCTGGTCAGATTTTGACTTTGTGACGCAACTATATTTTATATTGCTTCATTTAAGCTAAAGATTTACCAGGACATTTTGCTATCTATATTCACTCTCTCCACCATGTTTAGGCTCATATCATCAATCCTTTTGCCCTGTGCAATTTTTTCAAATTTCTGTCCAGGGAGATGCTTTATGACGCAAGTGCTTGTTTGGTTCATCCAAATGGCATGAAACTCTTTGGGCATCTTCATATCTTCAAACCATTGGGCCATGCCCATTTTTAGCTCATTTAATGCAATTAAGTGAATTCTACTTCATCATCTCTTAATTTTACCAGTAGGGCCCTTTCAATAGTAAGTATCATCTAGAGACCTCCATTTGGGTTGATATTTGGCCACCACAGTTACCTTAGCATGTGATCATGCTAGGACAAAGCCCAGAGTCACTGCATTGTTCTAGCTCTCACAATTTGTATCAAACAGGTTGCTACTAAAATGTTTTGGAGCCTCCTGCCAATCTCTTCTTTGCCCCTGGACCGAATTCTTTCTTCATTTGGACTAATGGTAGTATGGACTATCTACTAGACATGGTCGGTCTGGCCAAAACGCGCCGCTTGCACCACTGCATGCGGTGATCACGCTTGCGTCATGCAAATAGTGAGCTCTGGCTCATTCCAGCCATTGTTCTTTTCCACTCCCCCAGTGAGCCTTTGCATTGTCCTGTGCCCAGGCCCCGCCTTATCTTGTTGTTGTTCGGCCACAAACGCCAGGCGCGTGCCACGTCCAGCCCCTGTCCTCCATTAGAGCCATGTTGGAGCTCACCCATGATGCTCCAGAGCCTTCTCCTAGCATACATATGGGTGCCCCAAGTGCTTCTGCAGCTCACTCACTCCTCCCTCACCTCATTTGCTCACTGGAGTCACCAAATCACGCAAGAGTTTGCCATTCGTCCTCGGTGGTCACCAAAGTCCGAGCCATCCCGGCCACCTCGGGCCTCCTCTCCACCTCTAGCCACCTCCACCAGACCCCTCTCACCACCACGAGCCGCCCCACCCCCTTGCCCCCTCACTGGAGCGCCTTCATCACCGGAGAGCCCCAACGTCCGCCCGCCTCTACCTTCTCCAGCCACCTCTCATGGCTGCTCCTCCACCCCTTCCCGGCGCCCGCTGACCATGGGAACGGGCGCGCCGCACCGCCTCGCACCCTTCGTGGCCTCGCCTCGGACGGGGCCGGCCTGATCCGGCCGGCCCGCCGGCATCCTCCCTCCCTTATTCTTCCTCTGGCTCACCGGGAGAATAGGAGAGAGGGGAGGAGGAAGACGATGCCCCGATCGCCCCCCTGCCAGCTCAGCGTAAGTAGAAACGGGTTTCTCAAAGTACGCTTTTATTTCTCCGAAAGTGTATTTCTTTCTCTTTTGCCTAAATTATGTTTTCAGTTTTTGACAGCGTATTTTCTAATATGCGTCTCTACCTTATCCACTCAGGGACCAGGTTGTAAATAAAACAATCACAAATTGGTCCCTCTCCTTCTACACCTCGTATCTCCGCGAGCATAACTACGATCGAGGTGAAAACAATGCCCACTTCTTTGTCTCGTCAAGATCTTTCTGTTGGTGCCATTTTCACTAGGTGGTCCCATAGTGAAAATGATCATTTTGCCCTTTCTTCTAATCAGCCCCCTTCGAAAGATAAGAACGTCCGGTGTTTTGTTCCGCGGCTTCACCGCACTTCTCCCTGTAGTCTGTCACCCCATACAAGCCACAACAGCCACTTGCATGATAGCCATGCAATATCCATGGTTTTTGCTTGAATACTTAATGGAAGTTTGCCCGTTATCTGCCTGCTTGTTTGCTACTACTGTCGTTGTTTCGGTTATGCTCGTGGTTTCATGTTCACCCTCTTGCTATGTTCCGATACATCTTGTTATCACATACTACTTGATAGTATTATTCTCTCATGTCATGCTGGTAGTACCAGAAAATGCTGGTAGTTGTGGTGTTCATCCTGATGCATGCTTACCGTCTGTTATCTAGTACCGTTGCTGTGCATGTTCAATTGCATCTAGTGGTCACGTGTTTACCTGGTAGTATGCTTGTTACGTTCTTGCATGGTATTTTTATGATGCTAGTGGTCATGCTATGCTCATGTGTAGTGTTCTGCTTATGCTCGTCAGTATGCCATGCTTATGTTGATATCATACTCATGCATTATAGTTGCATCATATTTTATTATGGCTTAGCATAATGCATTCAAGTTTAACCGGATAATAATGAACTTGAACAACTGTTGGCTGAGTCATGCTGCCACCAAATCGAGCTGACCAGCGCACCCACATTTGCCTTTATGGGAAGGCCCTAATGCAGTCTATTGTCATGCCTCTCGACGATGCCTCCAACGAGGGAAGGTAATGGGCACGCGTTACCCTGATCTGGTAGGCGGACATAAGCCTTGTGTGCCCGAGTTGTTTGCATGCTTTGTCCCTGTTTGGGACCATTTATGTTTTGCCACGACAGTGGACGTTGGATGTCATGAGTTGACACCGGGGCCACCCAGGACTTAGCCCAAAGGGGAGTTGGTCAGAGAGGCTGGGAGAGTGAGATGGTAATAGATTAGTTTTATCGGAATGCCATTGGTCCACCCGAATGGGAGCACGAGGCCATGGGTTCCATGGTGTGGGTATAGTGTACTAATCTCTACGAAATGTGTGTTTAATCTATCGATAGCCGCGCCCACGGATATGGGCCCAGTTCATAGTCGGTCACACTATGAGCCAACTATGATAATAACTTGATTAATAATAACCCTGGTTCGATGATGAGAAAGAGGTTGGTTGTTATCGAGAGACGATCATAGAGGTATCATGGATACCGAAGTTGGTTGATCTTTATGTGATCGTGAGAGGATTGTAACGACCCGGATGTAACTTTCCATAATTGTAACTCCAACTCTTGCCATTTTCGGCTATGTGATATATTATTTCCTCCATGGTTGGGTTTTGTCTTTTGTTTTGCATTTTGTTCATGTCATGCATTTCATCTCATTTCATCATGCGCAATGCATCTGCATGTTTTCATAAAGCTTGCATCCGTTCGTCGTTGCCGCGTTCCCCCCTTGTCTTCGTTGACATCTCACAGACCCCTCGCGTGCGTCCGAAACTTGCCCTGAACCCGAGCCGCCCAGTCAACATCGTTGGATTCGAAACATCCCTAAAATATCTTTGTTTTCTTATTTGGACTCCCTGCCTATTTATTCCGGACCGCCCGATCGCGATCGGAGGGTCCAAAGGCCCCTAACTCTATTTCATATGTATTTATATATCAGCCTAAACCCTAGCCCCCTACCTGTCCAATCCACCAATTCCCATCGCGCCGCCGCTAGCCAACCACCCCTCTCATGTCTCCCTCGGGATCCTCCCACTGCAAAATCCCCGCCAACCGGATCGCTCTGACCAGCTCCCTTTATTTCCGCCGCCACCCAACCAGTGTATCCCTTCGGGTCCATCCTTCCCATGCCTCCCCTCTCGATCCAGGAGCCCGAGCTCCCCTGCTTGAGGTCGCCGTCTTCGACCGGCCTTGCCAGAGACCAGCGCCCCGCTGCTTTCTCCTTCCTTTTCGATCCGGAGGAGAGGAGCTCCTCCATGCCCCACCTCGCACCGATGGCCGCCGGCCACCTAAGTAGCTACAGGTCATCGCCCCAGTCGTCCTCGACCTCGTGCCTCCCCGAGCGGAGAGGCTCATCCCTGAGCTCGACCGAACCCCTCGACCGCGAGCGTCTGAGACCCTGCCTCGTCCCCAAGCTCCAGTGGCGTGCCCTCTCCTCCTGTGCAGGAGCCCGCACCCATCTACGTTCGCCTCCGGCAGCCGCATCGGCGAGCGCCACCGACAGAGCTGCTTCGTCTGCTGCCCGAACCTGACAAGACCTCGCCGCCGGCGACCAAGACCTCGACCCAAGCCATCACCGTCGGCGTGCTCAGCCAAGATCCGGCCGGTCTCTACTTCCCTGTCGCGTGACCGCCGTTCAGCAAGGTCCTTCACGGCCTCCCTTTCTTTCCTTCCTCGAGTTCTTTTTCTTTCAGTGAAACTCTCTATCATTGGAACAGAGAACGTTCGACGCCGCCCTTGTGCAGTTGCCGCCGCCGCCGGGAATCAAGCTCCACCATCGCCCTGGCCTCGGATCCGGTCGGTTCCCATGCGCCCTCTTCACCGGCCAGTCCCGCCCTCCGTAGTTGCCTCGCCGCTGTCCAACCGTGCCGCCGCGCCCCTTCTTCCTGCGTATCGAAGACGAGCGCCCCGCCCTACATTGACCGCCTGCTCGCCCGCGTCGCGGATGCGTCGTCCTGCTGCGTGGGGTGCCTCATCCCAGCTCCTCACCGGCCCAACTCCAGATCCGGCCTCAAGGCCCAATGTGAGCAGCCGAGTCCCAGCAGATCTGGCACGTGTCATGTTTTTTTCAGATCTGCGAATTTAACAATTATCCTAGGATTTGCTGTTTTACAAAAAAGTCCTTGCACATCATGCATATAATAACTCATTAACCGTGCATCGGATTAAAATGGTTTAAACATGTAAAATGCTTAGAATTTTGTGTAGATTAATAATATGCTACTTTCATCCATTTTTAAAATGTTTAACATGATGTTTGAATTTAATTTGCTAAATGCCATGTTAAAATGATTTATTTCATAACTAAATAACCGTAGCTCCAAATTTAATAAACTTTATATGTAAATGTGGTGAAAAGATGCATAGATTAACTTGGTGCACTTTGTTTTCCTGTTTAACAACATTAAAATTGTGTTTAGGGCAGAACAGTAGCAAATTCGAAATATGCATATGGGGACTTTCCGGAATTGTTGATTGTTGTTCCGGCCTCATTTAAACTTGCCTAGATAGGTAGCTTAATTAGGCTTCACCTCTTTCCATGTTTAACAACATTTAATATTGTTGTGTACCTAAACGAGATCGAAGTAAATAACTCAAATGTGGTGTTTCGTCAATATGCAACTCGTTGCATATTGAGCTCCACTTAACTTGTAGTATGGTTGGTTGAACTTTGCCATGTGATGCCTTATTAAACCGGACATTCATCATACTTGGTTGTGCGACATGTCATGTTATGCTTGTTTATTTACTATGTTGTTTGCTTCTATCTGGGTTGCTTCTCTCGTTAGCTTCAGTTTCGTTCTGGAGTTGTGAGGATTCGTTCGACCACGTCCGCTTGTCTTCTTCATGGACTCGTTCTTCTTCCTAGCGGGATTTCAGGCAAGATGACCGTCACCTTGGATCTCACTACTATCATTGCTATGCTAGTTACTTCATTCTATCACTATGTTGCGCTACCTATCTCTTGTTCATCAATCCTCCCAAATTGCCATGTCAGCCTCTAACCTTTTTACCCTTCCTAGCAAACCGTTGCTTGGCTATGTTACCGCTTTGCTCAGCCTTTCTTATAGCGTTGTTAGTTGCAGGTGAAGTTGAAGATTGCTCCATGATGGACACGATTATGTTGGGATATCACAATATCTCTTATTTAATTAATGCATCTATATACTTGGTAAAGGGTGAAAGTCTAGGCCTTATGCCTGGTGTTTTGTTCCACTCTTGCCGCCCTAGTTCCGTCATACCGGTGTTATGTTCCTTGATTTTGCGTTCCTTACGCGGTTGGTTGATTTATGGGACCCCCTTGACAGCTCGCTTTGAATAAAACTCCTCCGGCAAGGCCCAACCTTGGTTTTACCATTTGCCTCACCTAAGCCTTTTTCCCTTGGGTTTCCGGAGCCTGAGGGTCATCTTTATTTAACCCCCCGGGCCAGTGCTCCTTCGAGTGTTGGTCCTAAACGAGCAGACTGCGGGGCCACCACGGGGCAACTCAAGGTCTAGTTTTACTCGGAGGCTGACCTATCCAGTGTGCCTTCAGAATGAGATATGTGCAACTCCTATCGGGATTTGTCGGCACATCGGGCGGTTTTGCTGGTCTTGTTTTACCATTGTCGAAATGTCTTGTGAACCGGGATTCCGAGACTGATCGGGTCTTCCTGGGAGAAGGAATATCCTTCGTTGACCGTGAGAGCTTGTGATGGGCTAAGTTGGGATACCCCTGCAGGGTATAAACTTTCGAGAGCCGTGCCCGCGGTTATGTGGCAGATGGGAATTTGTTAATGTCCGGTTGTAGAGAACTTAGCACCAGATTCGAATTAAAATGCATCAACCGTGTGTGTAGCCGTGATGGTCTCTTTTCGGCGGAGTCCTGGAAGTGAACACAGTTTTGGGTTATGTTTGACGTAAGTAGGAGTTAAGGATCACTTCTTGATCATTGCTAGCTTCACGACCGTTCCGTTTGCTTCTCTTCTCGCTTTTATTTGCGTAAGTTAGCCACCATACTTTGCTTAGCCGTTGCTGCAACCTCACCACTTTACCCCTTCCTTACCCATTAAGCTTTGCTAGTCTTGATACCCATGGTAATGGGATTGCTGAGTCCTCGTGGCTCACAGATTACTACAACAACAGTTGCATGTACAGGTTATGCGATGATCATGACGCGAGAGCAATGATTTCTTGTTTTGGAGTTCTTCTTCTACTTCTTCTTCGATCAGGGGATAGGTTCCAGGTCGGCAACCTGGGCTAGCAGGGTGGATGTCATTTGAGCTTCTCTTTGTGTTTCATCCGTAGTAGGATGTTGATTTTGTGTATGATGTATTGTTGTATTCGTGTGGCATTGTATGGCTCCTGTATGTATCCCCATATATTATGTAATGTTGATGTAATGATATCCACCTTGCAAAAGCGTATCAATATGCGATTCTATCCTTGGTGGGACCTTCGAGTCTCTAGAGGATAGTATCGCATATTGGGCGTGACAAGTTGGTATCAGAGCCTCGACCGACCATAGGAGCCCCCTTGATTGTTGGCCATTGTTGAGTCTAGAAGAAAACTATTTTTGAGCCTTAGGATTATATATATCGAAGAGTAGGATTCTTTTTACTCCTTAGCCCCCTTCGTCGCTCTGGTGAGGACTCTCGACGTAGATGTTTTGTCTTTCCTCTCCTCAAATTTCACAAAAAAAAATTAGGATCACGCGGGTATCTTGGGATCATTCCGATATTCTTATGACGAGAACATTGTTCTTGGTGCCTCCTATCATTTAGGGGTTGTGGCAGTGTCCCGGGGGGTTGAGCTCCGAGGTGTTGTCGTCATAATTTTATCGTTGCAGTTCTGGAATACCTGAGTTTTGCCGACATTGAAAATCTCTTTTATGCAGTTGTTGGTGAGATAACCTTGACGCCACCCAGTACTGGGGAGTTAGGGAGTATTGCCTTAGCTCGTATAACGGATGCTTTTTGAAGGTTGAGGTACACGATTTCCGAAGGTTTCTTGGTTATGTGTTGACGGATGGATACAACTGGATGTAGGGATTGTTAGTTTGGGTGAGATATATTGCTTCCCCTGTATCCCCAACACCAGATTGCATAACCTGAAAGTTTCGGGAGTTTTATATGTGGGAATTCAAGTAGCTCCTAGAATATCTTTCCGACAGATGCATGATATGGGATTGGGTAAATCTCTCTCATATGTTTGTTCCGGCTTATTCTGCAAGCCAATCCTTTGTTTTGTTTTGAGTTGTGGTATTCGAGTTGCTTCAATGTCAAGTGTTGAATCCATACCTTTCCTAAATGGTGTTCTCATATTGCTATGTGAATACTAATCCTTCTTGATCATCGAGGTCATCATGTTAATTCTTTTCCAACTGGCGTGCTTCTCTTCAAGTGGATCCAATCATTTTCAACATCCGCAAGATCAACTCTAAGTTTTCTCACCGGTGTTTGTTTCATCCATCCCAAGTTGTCTTTGTTTTCCCCGCCCTCCCACCCTTTTTCTTTAAGGACTCAGATTTCTTAATCATGTATCCTTTTATTGATGGGAAGTCTCTCCATTCTTTTCCGTCAATGCTCTTATCCCGTGATTCTCAAGAATATACTAACGGAGCTACAAGTTTATTATTCTTCGTCTCTTTTCTTCTCCGGTGGTTTAATTTCAAGTTTCGGTGTTGATCATATCTCTTCCTTTTGTTTCCCATATCTTCCCATGTGAATTTCTTATCCAAGGCTCGTCTTTTCATTCAAGATCCGTTCAAGCTATTTGGAGATTATTATCTCATTCTAGTCAGTTAATTCTACCGGTGCAATCCCTCTTCTAAATCGTTCAACGGTGTATCTTCTGAGTGGGCCCTAACCCACAGGTCTTTTTCCAGGATCTTACCTAACTCTTCTAACCTTCCCGTAGCTACTCTCAAATTCTTTTCCAAGTTTGACGTAAGAATGAATTATCATAAGTCATATGTCCTTCTCCAAGATCATTCCAATTCTTTTCATCATTGTTTCAACCTTTCTAATTTTCATCCCGGAGTATCTCAACAATTCATGGTGGTGTTTCCCACTGTCATTCTCAACATTTGAGGACCAAAGAAGAGTTTTCCTCCAAATCTTATCCATTCTCTCAAAGATTCATGATTCTAGCTTATGCCATCCTCTCATAATTATTTTCAATTGTGAGAATTCTTTTCACCCATCCGGATCTATTCACGAGTCTCTTCAGTTTGATTCTTCGGAGCACATCATCTCAGAATCATTCATTCCAGCCTTCAGCTCACGTTATCCAAATCTTATCGGTGCATCACTCAAGTGGTCTCTAATCAGCTCGTGATCTCTTCGTTCTCTTGTATCAAATTCCCTCAAGTATCTTCATTCATTCTCTAATTCTTACCAGTGATTCACCCCTTTACTTCATTCGTTTTCAATTCTTACGGTGGTTCATTCAAGATTCCTCTTCCTTTCCTACCGTATCATTTCATTCGTTGTTTCCAATCCGACCAGTGGTCCCTTCAATAACTTCATCAAGTTGGCACTATATTTCTCGTAATCCTTTCTACGAGAATAAGTAGTATGAAAAATCCATTGCTTGTCATGAATTGAATTTGATGAAGGATAAGCATACAATAAATCTTATTCTTATTTCCTCGAGGTGATTCAATTCTTCTCTTCCGGAGATTGTTCATGATGAAGTAATTCTCGGTTCTAGTGTTTCATTTTTTCTTTATCGGATATCCAAGTTTTTTTTCTAGCTTGTCTCGTCGTGAAGCTCCATCTAGATCATCGCAAGGCTTCACCTAGTGTTTTCAACTTTCCTTTCGTTTGATCTGTCACGCCCAATATGCGACCCTATCCAAAAGGAACTCGAAGGTCCCACCAAGGATAGACCCGCATATTGAAACACTTTTGCAAGGTGGATATCATTACATCAACATTACATAATAGATGGGGATACATACATAAGGCATGCAATGCCACATGAATACAACAACACAATACATAAGAACATCATCCGACTACGGATGAAACACAAACAGAAACTCAAACGACATCCACCTTGCTAGCCCAGGCTGACGACCTAGAACCTATCCCCTGATCGAAGAAGCAGAAGAAGAACTCAACGCACGAAAGAATCGCTCTCGCGTCATGACCATCGCATAACCTGTACCTGCAACTGTTGTTGTAGTAATCTGTGAGCCACAACGACTCAGCAATCCCATTACCATGGGTATCAAGACTAGCAAAGCTTAATGGGAAAGGAAGGGGTAAAGTGGTGAGGCTGCAGCAGCGACTAAGCATATATGGTGGCTAACATACGCAAATAAGAGCGAGAAGAGAGCAAGCGGAACGGTCTTGAAGCTAGCAATGATCAAGAAGTGATCCTGAACTCCTACTTACGTCAAACATAACCCAAAGACCGTGTTCACTTCCCGGACTCCGCCGAGAAGAGACCATCACGGCCACACACGCGGTTGATGCGTTTTAATTCGGATCTGGTGTCAAGTTATCTACAATCGGACATTAACAAATTCCCATCTGCCTATAACCGCAGGCACGGCTTTCGAAAGATTATACCCTGCAAGGGTGTCCCAACTTAGCCCATGACAAGCTCTCGCGATCAACGAAGGAATAGACCTTCTCCAAGGAAGACCCTATCAGACTCGGAATCCCGGTTTACAAGACATTTTGACAATGGTAAAACAAGACCAGCAAGACCGCCCGATGCGCCGACAATCCCGATAGGAGCTGCACATATCTCGTTCTTAGGGCAACACCGGATAAGCGAAGCGTACAGGAACCGACGAACCAAGTTGCCAAGGAACGGTCCCGCACGGTGCTCTAGGTTGGACCAACACTTAGACAAGCATTGGCCCGGGGGGGGGGGATGTAATAAAGATGGCCCTTGGGTTAATTACTCCCAAGGGAAATATAGGTGGTGGTGAGGCAAATGGTAAAACCAATGTTGGGCCTTGCTGGAGGAGTTTTATTCAAAGCGAACTATCAAGGGGGTCCCATAAATCACCCGACCGCGTAAGGAACGCAAAATCCGGGAATATAACACCGGTATGATGGAAACTAGGGCGGCAAGAGTGGAACAAAACACCAGGCATAAGGCCGAGCCTTCCACCCTTTACCAAATACATAGATGCATTAATAATATAAGAGATATTGTGATATCCCAACCAAAATCCTGTCCACCATGGAGAAATCTTCAACTTCACCTGCAACTCACAACGCTATAAGAGGGGCTGAGCAAAGCGGTAACATAGCCAAGCAACGGTTTGCTAGGAAGGGTGTCAAAGGTTAGAGGTTCATGGCAATTTGGGAGGCTTGAAGAGCAAAAGATAGGTAACACAACATAGCGATAGAACGAAGCAACTAGCATAGCAATGATAGTAGTGAGATCCAGGGCAGCGGTCATCTTGCCTGAAATCCCGCTAGGAAGAAGAATGAGTCCATGAAGGAGATGAACGGGCGTAGTCGAACAAATCCTCACAATCGCAACATTACCGGAACTAAGAAGCAACACCGGAAAGAAACAAACAACATGGTGAACACACAAGCATAATCATGGCATGATGCACAATCAAGTATGATGCATGTCCGGTTTAATGAGGCATGGCATGGCAAAGTGCAACAAACAATACTACAAGTTAAGTGGAGCTCAATATGCAACGAGTTGCATATTGACAAAACACCACATCTGAGTTATTTAGTTCGCTCTCGTTTAGGTACACAACAATGTTAAATATTGTTAAACATGGCAAGAGGTGAAGCATAATGAAACTAACTATTTAGGCAAATTTAAATGAGGTCGGAACAACAAAACAACAATTCCGGAAAATCCCCATATCCAAATTATGGATCTGGTACTGTTCTGTCCTAAAGCATATTTTAGAGTTGTTAAACATGCAAGATGAGTGCACAATGTTAAACTAGGCATTTTCCACCCCATTTACATATAAAGTTTATTAAAATCCGAGCTACGGTTATTTAGTTATGAATTAAAGCATTTTAACATGGCATAATGCAAAATAAACACAAACAACATGTTAAACATTTTTAACATAGATGAAAGTTGCATATTGTTAATCTACACGATTTTTTGAGCATTTTACATATATAAAACATTTTGATATGATGCACGGTTGATGAGTTATTAAATGCATGAACTCTAGGGACTTTTCTGCAAATCTGTAATTCCCTGGATAATTAGTAAAATCGCTGAACAGGAAAAAAAACACTATGTGGGCCGAATCTGAACAGAGCTAGGGCTGCTCACCCATGGGCTCTTGGGCCGGCTCGGGGGAGGGGCTGGCAGGCCACGGGGAAGATGGGCCAGGGCGCTGGCCCACGCGCTGGGCCGCGGTCAACGCGAGCGGGACGAGCGGGCTGCTCCTGCTCGCTGAAGAGGAAGCAGAGGCCATGGCGAGGCTTGACGGCGGTGGCGGGACGAGGGAAGCCGGCGGCGGGGTGAGGGATGGCCGGAGGAGGCCAGATCCGGTGAGGGGAGGCCGGATCCGGGCGTCGGGGTTCCGTTCCCGGCGGCGGCGGCGGCAGGGGAACCTCGGGCAGCGACGAAGGCCATGGAGGCGGCGGCCTGCGAGGAGAAGAGAGAGAGCGAGGTGAGCACGAGAAGGGGAGGAGGAGAAGGTAGAGAGGAGGAGGCGGGGCTCCGGCCTGGGTGTCGCCGGCGGGGATGGCTGCACCACTCCGGCGAGGCTGCCGCGGGCAGGAGGCGTGCGGGAGGAGCTTGGAGCGGGGTGCTCCTGCGCTGTGGGCGGCGGCGCGGGGTCGGGCTGACCCGGGCCCAGATGGGCTTGGCGGGCCTGGGACGGGCCTGGCGGCGCGGGGAGCGTGGGGAGAGGCGCGGGGCGACGCAGGGAGGCCGAGTGGAGGCCTCTGATTGGCCGTGGCGGTGATGGAGGCGATGTGGCGGCCGTTGGTTGGCTGGGAAGTGGTGGCGGCGGTGCCAAGTGGCGGGAGGAGGCTGGGGGGCGCGGAAATGGAGGTAGGGGAGGGGCTAGGCTGCCCAAAATGGAAGGAAGGGGTCTATATATATAGCAGGAGGGGCTAGGGTTGGGGGGTTTGAGGCCGTTTCGGAGCTGTTCGATCTCGATCGGACGGTCTGGAGCGGAGGGGGGTTAGGTAGGTGGGCTAGTGGGCTGTGAAGAGGAGTTGGGACGAGAGGAGAGAAGAGAAGTGCAGCCCGGTGGTAGTTTCGGAGACCGGAACGTCCGACAATTAAACCGGCAACGATGCCGCTATGTTTAACAGTTGGGCAATCAAACAAACTCCGAATGCGACGAAACTTGGCAGGCGGCCTGTCTACACTATAATAAGACCGCACGACAAGTTGCAACCGATTACGAGAACATTTTTTATGCCACTTATAAAATAATATTACGGAGGTGCCGCGGGCGCGTGCGAGTGTGGTCGGGCTCAGAATGAACAACGGAGAGAACCGTGGAAACCCGAACGGATGCAAGTTTTATGAAAACATATGGATGCGATGCACATGCTGCTATGAGATGAGATGCATAACAAGAACAAAATGCAAAACAAACGACAAAAACCCGACCACGAAGGAAATATCATATAGCATCTCCGGAAAAGGCAAGAGTCGGAGTTACGAATATGGGAAGTTGTATCCGGGGCGTTACAACACTCCACCACTACGAGAGGATCTCGTCCCGAGATCTAGGATGGCACCGGAGGGAAAAGGAAGAGGAAGATAAGCGGTAAAACTGAGTTGCTTCTTCGATCAATGAGTGAAACCACGAACCTTGAGAGGTTGAGCAATTAGAGATGAACGAGATTGCAAACAATCCGTTAGAAAAGAGGAACAAGGAACATTCGAGAACCTGAAGGTTGCAAAGACATTAATCAAGAGTTTAATGGACAAGATAGAATTCGGAACCACTCCAGTTAGAACTAGATAGAGAAGGAATAAGATTGATATAATTTGGGCAGCACTCCGACTGAAAGAAGAAGGAAAACTTGATAAGATGAAAAGAACTTGAAGAGATGACACAACACTCTGGTTAAATGGATAAGCATGAAAAGAGCATGATCTTGACAAAATGAGATGATTAGTGAAGAGAGCAACATCACAATGCCTCCGGAACAAAAGAATACAAGCTAGATCGTTGGGATAAAGGGACGGAGAAGAAAATGACAACTTGTGCCACAAATGAGCTTGGAAAGCACCCTTCCAAGAAGGTTATAATGGAGTTGTTGGAAAAACCAACAACGAAACGAATAAGCTTATAGTGGGCTTATGGAAAACATCCCAAAATTGAGGCAAAATTCTGCCACTAATGGAAACAATAGATTGGATTGAGGTCAACAAGAAGATGACAACTCCTTTCGCCGAGAGGATAGGAGAAAAACTTGGATCATTGATAAGCACCACAATAGCAACATTCCTTAGGGAAGGCTTTAGGTTAAATCTGTACCAAGATAACTCCACAGAAGAGATTGATGGATTTAAAATACGTCATTCTTGACAACATATGAATTGCGAAACATGAAGGAAATTGTCAAGAGTCACATAACACCACCTCAAAAGATAAGGTAGAAAGCATTGCACTTTGGAATGCAAGATGAAGAATGCTTGAACTCCTCAAAACAAAACATGTGTTGAGCACCATGTTTATTTTAGAGTGTAGCTTGGCAGATCATAACTTCAAGAGAAATCTTGAAGAACAAATGAAGAATGAAAGGAATCCTTCACGAACCACCATGTAGAACCTCCATGAAGAAATCCGGTAATAAAAGGGTGATAGACAGGAAGAGAAGTTGAAAACACAAGGTGAAGCCTTGCAATAATTTAGGTGGAGCTTCGCGACGATATAACCGAGAAAACATGGAACTCCGGAAAAGGAAAAGATGAACACTAGAACCGAGAATTACTTCATCATGAACAATCTCTGGAAAAAAGAATTGAATCACCTCGAGGAAATAAGAATAAGATTTATTGTATGCTTATCCTTTATCAAATTAAATTGATGACAAACAATGGATTTGGCATACTACTTATTCCCATTGAAAAAGGATTAAGAAAGATATAGCGCAAACTTGAGAAGGTATCGATGGAGCCACCAGTGGGATTTGGAAACAACGAATGAATTGATATGATAACGAAGGAAGTGAAATCTTGAACGAACCACCATAAGAATTGAAAATGAACGCAACAAAGGCACAATTCACCAGAAAGATTGAAGATACTTGAGGGAATTTAGATACAAGAGAACGAAGAGATCACGAACTGATTGAAGAATACTTGAACAAAGCACCGGAAGAATATGGAGACGAACGAAGAGGCATCAATTCAGAATCGAAAGATCTTCTGAAATAATGGCCTTCAGATGATCGAGAAAAGAAAGCAACCCTTGAAATGCGTCAGATGGGTGAAGAGAATTCTCACAATCTAAAACAATTATGAGAGGATGACATCAAACTTGAACTACACATCTTTGGAAGAATGGGTAAGGATTTAAGAGGAACTCTTCTTCGGTCTTCAAATATTGAGAATGACGACGAGGAACACCAGCAAAATTACTGGGATACTCTGGTATGATGACAAGCGAAGAGGTTGAGCCAACAATGAAATGATTTGAAATCGATCTTGGAAAAGGCATGTGACTGATGGAATCCATTCTTACGTCACACTTGAAAAGAATTTGAGAATAACTCCGGGGGAATTAGAAGAGTCAGGTAAGATCCTGGGAAAAACCTGTGGGTTAGGGCCCACTCAAAATATACACCGTTGAACGATTTTAAAGAGAGGTTGCACTGGTTGAATTAAATAGCTTTAATGAGATAACAACCTCGAAATATCTTGAACGGATTGAGAATGGAAACACAAGTCTTCTGAGATATCTTGAGCACTCCGGATAAGAATAGAGAGGGGTGAACAATTAAGAGGTGCACCGACGTGGAAAAACATTTGAAACGAGGAAAGGGATATGATCAACACCGAAAGCTTGAATTAAATCCACCGAAGAGGAATACGAGAATGAAGATTGATGAACTTGAAGCTCGTGAGCATCTTCATGAGGGATCACCGGATCAGAACATTGATTGAAAAGAGTGAAGAGACTTCACATGAATAAATGGAAACTTGATTAAGAAATCTGAGTCCTTGAAGAAAAAGGGTGGGAGGGTGGGAAAGCAAAGACAACTTGGGATGAATGAAACAAACACCGGTGAGAAAAATTAGAGTTGATCTTGCGGATGTTGAAAAAGATTGGAACCACTTGAAGAGAAGCACACCGGTTGAAAAAGAATTAACATGACGACCTCGATGATCAAGAAGGATTAGTATTCACATAACAATATGAGAACACCATTTAGGAAAGGTATGGATTTAACACTTGACAATGAAGCAACTCGAATACCACAACTCAAAACAAAACAAAGGATTTGGCTTGTAGAAATAAGCCGGAACAAATACATATGATAGAGATTTACCCAATCCCATATCATGCATCTGTTGGAAAGATATTCTAGGAGCTACTTGAATTCCCACCTATAAAACTCATGAAACTTTCTGGTTATGCAATCTGGTGTTGGGGATACAGGGGAAGCAATATATCTCACCCAAACTGACAATCCCTACATCCAGCTGTATCCATCCGTCAACACATAACCAAGAAACCTTCAGAAATCGTGTACCTCAACCTTCGAAAAGCATCCGTTATACGAGTTATGGCAATACTCCCGAACTGCCCAGTACTGGGTGATGTCAAGGTTATCTCACCAACAACTGCATAAAAGAGATTTTCGATGTCGGCAAAACTCAGGTATTCCAGAACTGCAACGATAAAATTGTGACGACAACACCTCAGTGCTCGACTCCCCGGGTCAAAGCCACATAAATAGATAGGAGGCACCAAGAACAATGTTCTCGTCACAAAACCATCGGAACAATTCCAAGATACCCGCATGATCCTAAATTTTTTTACTGAAATTTGAGGAGAGGAAAGACAAAACATCTACGTCAGGAGACCTCACCAGAGCGACGAAGGGACTGAGGAGTAAAAAGAATCCTACTCTCCGATATATATAATCCTAAGACTCAAAATAGTTTTTTTTTCTAGACTCAACAACGACCAACAATCAAGGGGGCTCCTAGGGTCGGTCGAGGCTCTGATACCAACTTGTCACGCCCAATATGCGACCCTATCCAAAAGGAACTCGAAGGTCCCACCAAGGATAGACCCCCATATTGAAACGCTTTTGCAAGGTGGATATCATTACATCAACATTACGTAATAGATGGGGATACATACATAAGGCATACAATGCCACATGAATACAACATCACAATACATAAGAACATCATCCGACTACGGATGAAACACAAATAGAAACTCAAACGACATCCACCCTGCTAGCCCAGGCTGCCGACCTGGAACCTATCCCCTGATCGAAGAAGCAGAAGAAGAACTCAACGCAAGCAAGCATCGCTCTCGTGTCATGACCATCGCATAACCTGTACCTGCAACTGTTGTTGTAGTAATCTGTGAGCCACGAGGACTCAGCAATCCCATTACCATGGGTATCAATACTAGCAAAGCTTAATGGGAAAGGAAGGGGTAAAGTGGTGAGGCTGCAGCAGCGACTAAGCATATATGGTGGCTAACATACGCAAATAAGAGCGAGAAGAGAGCAAGCGGAACGGTCGTGAAGCTAGCAATGATCAAGAAGTGATCCTGAACTCCTACTTACGTCAAACATAACCCAAAGACCGTGTTCACTTCCCGGACTCCGCCGAGAAGAGACCATCACGGCCACACACGCGGTTGATGCGTTTTAATTCGAATCTGGTGTCAAGTTATCTACAACTGGACATTAACAAATTCCCATCTACCTATAACCGCAGGCACGGCTTTCGAAAGATTATACCCTGCAGGGGTGTCCCAACTTAGCCCATGACAAGCTCTAGCGATCAACGAAGGAATAGACCTTGTCCCAGGAAGACCCGATCAGACTCGGAATCCCGGTTTACAAGACATTTCGACAATGGTAAAACAAGACCAGCAAGACCGCCCGATGCGCCGACAATCCCGATAGGAGCTGCACATATCTCATTCTCAGGGCAACACCGGATAAGCGAAGCGTACAGGAACCGACGAACCAAGTTGCCAAGGAATGGTCCCGCATGGTGCTCTAGGTTGGACCAACACTTAGACAAGCATTGGCCCGGGGGGGCTGTAATAAAGATGACCCTTGGGTTGATTACTCCCAAGGGAAATATAGGTGGTGGTGAGGCAAATGGTAAAACCAATGTTGGGCCTTGCTGGAGGAGTTTTATGCAAAGCGAACTGTCAAGGGGGTCCCATAAATCACCCGACCGCGTAAGGAACGCAAAATCCGGGAACATAACACCGGTATGACAGAAACTAGGGCGGCAAGAGTGGAACAAAACACCAGGCATAAGGCCGAGCCTTCCACCCTTTACCAAATATATAGATGCATTAATAATATAAGAGATATTGTGATATCCCAACCAAAATCCTGTCCACCATGGAGAAATCTTCAACTTCACCTGCAACTAACAACGCTATAAGAGGGGCTGAGCAAAGCGGTAACATAGCCAAGCAACGGTTTGCTAGGAAGGGTGTCAAAGGTTAGAGGTTCATGGCAATTTGGGAGGCTTGAAGAGCAACAGATAGGTAACGCAGCATAGCGATAGAACGAAGCAACTAGCATAGCAATGGTAGTAGTGAGATCCAGGGCAGCGGTCATCTTGCCTGAAATCCCGCTAGGACGAAGAACGAGTCCATGAAGGAGATGAACGGGCGTAGTCGAACAAATCCTCACAATCGCAACATTACTAGAACTAAGAAGCAACACCGGAAAGAAACAAACAACATGGTGAACACACAAGCATAATCATGGCATGATGCACAATCAAGTATGATGCATGTCCGGTTTAATGAGGCATGGCATGGCAAAGTGCAACAAACAATACTACAAGTTAAGTGGAGCTCAATATGCAACGAGTTGCATATTGACAAAACACCACATCTGAGTTATTTAGTTCGCTCTCGTTTAGGTACACAACAATGTTAAATGTTGTTAAACATGGCAAGAGGTGAAACATAATGAAACTAACTATTTAGGCAAATTTAAATGAGGCCGGAACAACAAAACAACAATTCCGGAAAATCCCCATATGCAAATTATGGATTTGGTACTGTTCTGTCCTGAAGCATATTTTAGAGTTGTTAAACATGCAAGATGAGTGCACCATGTTAAACTAGGCATTTTTCCACCCCATTTACATATAAAGTTTATTAAAATCCGAGCTACGATTATTTAGTTATGAATTAAAGCATTTTAACATGGCATAATGCAAAATAGACACAAACAACATGTTAAACATTTTTAACATAGATGAAAGTGGCATATTATTAATCTACACAATTTTCTGAGCATTTTACATATATAAAACATTTTGATATGATGCACAGTTGATGAGTTATTAAATGCATGAACTCTAAGGACTTCTCTGCAAATCTGTAATTCCCTGGATAATTAGTAAAATCGCTGAACAGGAAAAAAACACTATGTGGGACGAATCTGAACACAGCTGGGGCTGCTCCCTTATGGGCTCTTGGGCCGGCTCGGGGGAGGGGCTGGCAGGCCACGGGGAAGATGGGCCAAGGCGCTGGACCACGCGCTGGGCCGCGGTCAACGCGAGCGGGACGAGCGGGCTGCTCCTGCTCGCTGAAGAGGAAGCAGAGGCCATGGTGAGGCTTGACGGCGGCGGCGGGACAAGGGAAGCCGGCGGCGGGGCGAGGGATGGCCGAAGGAGGCCAGATCCGGTGAGGGGAGGCCGGATCCGGGCGTTGGGGTTCCGTTCCCGGCGGCGGCGGCGGCAGGGGAACCTTGGGCAGCGACGAAGGCCATGGCGGCGGCGGCCTGCGAGGAGAAGAGAGAGAGCGAGGTGAGCACGAGAAGGGGATGAGGAGAAGGTAGAGAGGAGGAGGCGGAGCTCCGGCCTGGGGGTCGCCGGCGGGAGGAGCTTGGAGCGGGGTGCTCCTGCGCTGTGGGCGGCGGCGCGGGGTTGGGCCGACCCGGGCCCAGATGGGCTTGGTGGGCCTGGGACGGGCCTGGCGGCGCGGGGAGCGTGGGGAGAGGCGCGGGGCGACGCAGGGAGGCCGCGTGGAGGCCTTTGATTGGCCGTGGCGGTGATGGAGGCGATGTGGCGGCCGTTGGTTGGCTGGGAAGTGGTGGCGGCAGCGCCAAGTGGCGGGAGGAGGCTGGGGGCGCGGAAATGGAGGTAGGGGAGGGGCTAGGCTGCCCAAAATGGAAGGAAGGGGTCTATATATAGCAGGAGGGGCTAGGGTTGGGGGGGTTTGAGGCTGTTTCGGAGCCGTTCGATCTCGATTGGACGGTCCGGAGCGGAGGGGGGTTAGGTAGGTGGGCTAGCGGGCTGTGAAGTGGAGTTGGGCCGAGAGGAGAGAAGAGAAGTGCAGCCCGGCGGTAGTTTCGGAGACCGAAACGTCCGATGATTAAACCAACAATGGTGCCGCTATGTTTAACGGTTGGATAGTCAAACAAACTCCGAATGCGACGAAACTTGGCAGGCGGCCTGTCTACACTATAATAAGACCGCACGACAAGTTGCAACCGATTCCGAGAACATTTTTATGCCACTTATAAAATAATATTACGGAGGTGCCGCGGGCGCGTGCGAGTGTGGTCGGGCTCAGAACGAACAACGGAGAGAACTGGGGAAACCCGAACGGATGCAAGTTTGATGAAAACATATGGATGCGATGCACATGATGCTATGAGATTAGATGCATAACAAGAACAAAATGCAAAACAAACGACAAAAACCCAACCACGAAGGAAATATCATATAGCATCTCCGGAAAAGGCAAGAGTCGGAGTTACGAATATGGAAAGTTGTATCCGGGGCGTTACATGATCATTCTTTTATTACCGGAGTTCTTCATGGAGGCTCTACATGGTGGTTCACTAAAGATTTAATTCATTCTCGAAGTGTTCTTCAAGATTCTTGTTGGAGGAGTTCAAGCATTCTTCTTCTTGCATTTCGAAGTGCAATTCTTTCTACCTTATCTTTTAAGGTGGTGTTATGTCACTCTTGACAATTTCCTTCATGTTTCGCGATTCACATGTTGTCAAGAATGAGGTATTTTAAATCCATTAATCTCTTTGTTGGAGTTATCTTGTGTCATATTTCAGCTAAAGCCTTCCATTGGGAATGCTGCTATTTGTGGTGTGCATCTATGATCCGAGTTTTCTCTTTATCTTCTTGGCGAAAGAAGTTTTAATCCCTTTGTTGGTCGCAATCAAATCTTTTTCCCGTGAGTGGCAGGTTGGCACCTCATAATTTTGAGATGTTTTCGAATAAGCCCACAACAAGCTTATCCTTTCATTGTTGATAATCCAACAACTCCGTTCTTGCATTTCCTGTAAGCGTGCTCTTTCAACATCTTGTTTTCCTCCGTTCATTCCATTCAATTATTTCATTTGTTCCAGAGACATTGTGACGTTGCTCTTTTCACCCATCATATCGTTTTGTCAAGATCATGTTCTTTTCTTGCTTATCCATTTAACCGGAGTGTCGTGTCCTCTTTTCAAGTTCTTTTCATCTCATCAAGTCTTGCATCTCTTTTCAACCGGAGTGCTGTCCGAATTTGTTCTCTCTTGTTCCTTGTTTATCTTGTTTCAACCAGAGCGGGTTCAATTCCTTCTTGTCCATTGTACTCGTCATTCATAGCTTTGCAACCTCCAAGGTTCACATTGTGTTCCTTGTTTCTATTTGTTCTACCGCAGTGCTCTCAATTGTTTTCAACTCTGTTATGTTCTTTCTTTCAACTTTTCAACATCTCAAGGTTCTTTGGTTTCACTCTTTTGTCGAAGAAGCAACTAAGTTTACCTCTTATCTTCCTCTTCCTTTTCCCGTCGGTGCCATCCTAGATCTCGGGACGAGATCCTCTCTTAGTGGTGGAGTGTCGTAACGCCCCGGATGTAATTTCATAATTGAAACTCCAACTCTTGCCATTTTTGTCTATGTGATATATTATTTACTCCGTGGTTGGGTTTTGTCTTTTGTTTTGCATTTTGTTCATGCCATGCATTTCATCTCATGTCATCATGCACATTGCATCTGCATGTTTTCATAAAGCTTGCATCCGTTCGTAGTTGCCGCGTTCCCCCTTGTCTTCGTTGACATCTCACAGACCCCTCGCGTGCGTCCGAAACATGCCCTGAACCCGAACCGCCCAGTCAGCATCGTTGGATTCAAATCATCCCCTAACATCCCTAAAATATCTTTGTTTTCTTATTTGGACTCCCTGCCTATTTATTCCGGACCGCCCGATCGCGATCGGAGGGTCCAAAGGCCCCTAACTCTATTTCATATGTATATATATCAGCCTAAACCCTATCCCCTACCTGTCCAATCCTCCAATTCCCATTGCGCCGCCGCTAGCCAACCACCCCTCTCATGTCTCCCTTGGGATCCTCCCAATCCAAAATCCCCGCCAACCGGATCGCTCCGACCAGCTCCCTTGATTTCCGCCGCCACCCAACCAGTGTATCCCTTCGGGTCCTTCCTTCCGGCGCCTCCCCTCTCGATCCAGGAGCCCGAGCTCCCCTGTCTGAGCTCGCCGTCTTCGACCGGCCTCGCCAGAGACCAGCACCCCGCTGCTTTCTCCTCCCTGTTCGATCCAGAGGAGAGGAGCTCCTCCATGCCCCACCTCGCGCCGATGGCCGCCGGCCACCTAAGCAACTGCAGGTCGTCGCCCCAATCGTCCTCGACCTCGTGCCTCCCCGAGCGGAGAGGCTCATCCCCGAGCTCGACCGAGCCCCTCGCCCGCGAGCGACTGAGACCCTGCCTCGTCCCCAAGCTCCAGCGTCATGCCCTCTCCTCCCGCGCAGGAGCCCGCACCCGCCTCCGTTCGCCTCCGGCAGCCGCATCGGCGAGCGCCACCGACAGAGCTGCTTTGTCTGCTGCCCGAACCTGACAAGACCCCGCCGCCGGCGACCAAGACCTCGACCCAAGCCGTCACCGTCGGCGTGCTCAGCCAGGATCCGGCGGGTCTCTGCTTCCCCGCGCCCTCTCCGTCCCTGTCGCGTGACCGCCGTTTAGCAAGGTCCTTCATGGCCTCCCTTTCTTTCCTTCCCCGAGTTCTTTTTCTTTCTCTGAAACTCTGTGTCGTTGGAACAGAGAACGTTCGCCGCCGCCCTTGTGCAGTCACCGCCGCCGCCGGGAATCAAGCTCCACCATCGCCCTGGCCTCAGATCCGGTCGGTTCCCGTGTGCCCTCGTCGCCGGCCAGTCCCGCCCTCTGCAGCCGCCTCGCCGCTGTCCAACCGTGCCGCCGCGCCCCTGCTTCCTCCATATCGAAGACGAGCGCCCCGCCCCGCGTTGACCCCTGCTCGCCCGCGTCGCGGACGCGTCGTCCTGCTGCGTGGGCTGCCTCATCCCAGCTCCTCACCGGCCCAACTCCAGATCCGGCCTCAAGGCCCAATGTGAGCAGCCCAGTCCCAGCAGATCTGGCCCGTGTCATTTTTTTTCAGATCAGTGAATTTAACAATTATCCTAGGATTTGTTGTTTTACAGAAAAGTCCTTGCACATCATGCATATAATAACTCATTAACCGTGCATCAGATTAAAATGGTTTAAACATGTAAAATGCTTAGAATTTTGTGTAGATTAATAATATGCTACTTTCATCCATGTTTAAATTTTTTAACATGCTGTTTGCATTTAATTTGCTAAATGCCATGCTAAAATGATTTATTTCATAACTAAATAATTGTAGCTCCAAATTTATTAAACTTTATATGTAAATGGGGTGAAAAAATGCATAGATTAACTTGGTGCACTTTGTTTTATTGTTTAACAACATTAAAATTGTGTTTAGGGCAGAACAGTAGCAAATTCGAAATATGCATATGGGGACTTTCCGGAATTGTTGATTGTTGTTCCGGCCTCATTTAAACTTGCCTAGATAGGTAGCTTAATTAGGCTTCACCTCTTGCCATGTTTAACAACATTTAATATTGTTGTGTACCTAAACGAGAGCGAAGTAAATAACTCGAATGTGGTGTTTCGTCAATATGCAAATCATTGCATATTGAGCTCCACTTAACTTGTAGTATGGTTGGTTGCACTTTGCCATGCCATGCCTTATTAAACCGGACATTCATCATACTTGGTTGTGCAACATGTCATGTTATGCTTGTTTTTTTACTATGTTGTTTGCTTCTTTCCTGGTTGCTTCTCTCGTTAGCTTCGGTTTCGTTACGGAGTTGTGAGGATTCGTTCGACCACGTCCGCTTCTCTTCTTCATGGACTCGTTCTTCTTCCTAGCGGGATTTCAGGCAAGATGACCGTCACCTTGGATCTCACTACTATCATTGCTATGCTAGTTGCTTTGTTCTATCGCTATGTTGTGCTACCTATCTCTTGTTCATCAAGCCTCCCAAATTGCCATGTCAGCCTCTAACCTTTTTACCCTTCCTAGCAAACCGTTGCTTGGCTATGTTACCGCTTTGCTCAGCCTTTCTTATAGCATTGTTAGTTGCAGGTGAAGTTGAAGTTTGCTCCATGATGGACAAGATTATGTTGGGATATCACAATATCTCTTATTTAATTAATGCATCTATATACTTGGTAAAGGGTGAAAGGCTCGGCCTTATGCCTAGTGTTTTGTTCCACTCTTGCCGCCCTAGTTTCCGTCATACCGGTGTTATGTTCCTTGATTTTGCGTTCCTTACGCGGTTGGGTGATTTATGGGACCCCCTTGACAGTTCGCTTTGAATAAAACTCCTCCAGCAAGGCCCAACCTTGGTTTTACCATTGCCTCACCTAAGCCTTTTTCCCTTGGGTTTCCGGAGCCCGAGGGTCATCTTTATTTAACCCCCCCAGGCTAGTGCTCCTTCGAGTGTTGGTCTGAAATGGGCAGACTGCAGGGCCACCACGGGGCAACTCAAGGTCTGGTTTTACTCATAGGCTGACCTATCCGGTGTGCCCTGAGAACGAGATATGTGTAGCTCCTATTGGAATTTGTCGGCAAATCGGGCGGCTTTGCTGGTCTTGTTTTACCATTGTCGAAATGTCTTGTAAACCGGGATTCCAAGACTGATCGGTTCTTCCTGGGAGAAGGAATATCCTTCGTTGACCGTGAGAGCTTGTGATGGGCTAAGTTGGGACACCCCTGTAGGGTATAAACTTTCGAGAGCTGTGCCCGCGGTTATGTGGCAGATGGGAATTTGTTAATGTCCGGTTGTAGAGAACTTGGCACTAGATTCGAATTAAAACGCATCAACCGCGTGTGTAGCCGTGATGGTCTCTTTTCGGCGGAGTCCGGGAAGTGAACACGTTTTTGGGTTATGTTTGACGTAAGTAGGAGTTTAGGACCACTTCTTGATCATTGCTAGCTTCACGGCCGTTCCGTTTGCTTCTCTTCTCGCTCTTATTTGCGTAAGTTAGCTACCATACTTTGCTTAGCCGTTGATGCAACCTCACCACTTTACCCCTTCCTTACCCATTAAGCTTTGCTAGTCTTGATACCCATGGTAATGGGATTGCTGAGTCCTCGTGGCTCACAGATTACTACAACAACAATTGAGGTACAGGTTATGCGATGATCACGATGCGAGGGCGATGATTGCTTGTTTTGGAGTTCTTCTTCTGCTTCTTCTTTGATCAGGGGATAGGTTCCAGGTCGGCAACCTGGGCTAGCAGGGTGGATGTTGTTTGAGTTTCTGTTTGTGTTTCATCCTTAGTCGGATGTTGATTTTGTGTATGATGTATTGTTGTATTCGTGTGGCATTGTATGCCTCCTGTATGTATCCCCATATATTATTTAATGTTGATGTAATGATATCCACCTTGCAAAAGCGTATCAATATGAGGTTCTATCCTTGGTGGGACCTTAGATTCTCTTTAGGATAGTATCGCATATTGGGTGTGACAAGGATCGCGATGGTATCGTGGATACCGAGGTTGGTGAGTTGATGCACGAAATGGTTACTAGGTAACCGCCGAGCAAGAGTAAGTTGGTTCATGATAATGTTAACCTGCTGCATGTAGTATCATCATGTTCATATGCTCATGCTAATGTTGTTCTAGCCGTATCATGTTTAGTTGGTGCATGCCATGTTGTTCTGTTAGTATCATGCTCATGATTGATTTAACCTGCTAATGCCATGTTGTTGTTTGTCTTGACTACTTTTCGTTATTGTGATCTTGCAAGTACATTCAATGTACTGACCTAATGTGTCATGCCAGTTTGTAGGTCATGCTGGATTGTTTGCTTGTTTGGTGTGGTTCCTGTGTTTGTGAGCTAGGATAAACATTCCAGCCAGAGTCCCCACGGAGTGGAGTCCATCATCGTCGTTCGTTGTTCCGCTGCCAGTAGTTGTTCCGCCGCCTCGAGTTGTTATGCTGCTTGCATAGAGCAACTATGGTTGGCGTAGCGTCACCATGCCGATGTTATTCATTGTAATATCGGAGACCTTGTATTCATATTCGTGTTGTAATAGAGAGAGATGGTTTGTTCTATGCTAAGCGGTGTTGTATTCCAGAAGACTTCACCTAGATCTCTGGGCTGGAATATGTGCCGTTCCGGTCTCTCTGAGCCAGGGTGCCTCAAGATAATAATAGGCCCGGAGGTGGATAATTTTTATAAGGACAATCACATCGAATGCCTGGATCTGCATCTCTCAAATATTACTTTGAACTCCTACAGGGGCACCTTAGAGGAGATTACATTCACCAGGTTGTTTCTTGCCAGAGCAAGGGTGCTGAAGGTACTGAGGTTGAACACGCATCTAATTAGGAAAGATGAATGGTTTGTTGATCAGAGCTGGCAGCTACTACAAAATGGAAGAGGCTCCAAAAAAGCTAAACTTTGTATTGGAAGAGCATATGACAGAGTAATTGGAAGTCATTGTGTCAAACCCATACATGACCTGTCAGTTGCTGATCCCTTTGCAGAAATAACGAGGTTTGGAAAACGGCCTTACTATTTGAATTTTTAGTTTGAACCTCTCTTATCTCCATGTTCAGCTGATCAGCACACGCGTTTGCAGCTGAATGAGCTGAATTTGATTTCTACCATCAGTTTGAACCTTGTAATCTTTGAATTTGAGCCATGTAACTCTAGAATTTAAAACTTGTAATATTTTGGGCTTTTGGGGAATAATTGTTGAAATGGCATCGTATGAGACTCGTAGATTGGTACTACTATTTTGACCTTAATATGCAATATACTTAGATTTTATTAACCATTCACGACCAAGGATCCAGCCGGAAGTAGAGCAATGTCAAACATCATCGCAACAAGATGTAGATGATTTGATGCTTGGTTCTCCTAGTTTAGTATGCATGTAATTGCCTACTTTGGTGTGTGGAAATATTATGTGTGTAGTCACTGTTTGCACACGAACACGTCACCGTGTACCTCCAACGCTGAGGGTGATGCACCGCATCTCACGTCGAAGGAGACCCGCCGGAAGCGCGGTACGCAAGACAATCCGGCGGGCGCTTTTGAGGACCCGAAACCCCACACGCCCGGGAGGGACCCCGTCAGGGCGCGCGGCGGCTATGGGCTGCCCTAGGTCGGCCTGACCGCCCCTAGGGCCTCGAGGTTCGCCGTCCTGCAAAAGAAGAACGAACGAAGAACGAGGAAGAAGAAGAACTAGGGTTAAGGAGAAAAGATAAAAGATAAAAGTGGTAGATGATTGTTCGATTGTGTGTTGTTAAATCGGCCGTCACCCCTTAGGTATATAAGAGGCGGCTGGACTTCCCTTGCAAGGAAAAGGCTTGGATTCACGTCCAAAACCCTAGTCAAATTCGGATTGGTTTTGTCCGAACTTTCCAAAACTGTTCGGTTTAAACTGGCTGCATCTTGTGGGTCTTTTTTGTGGTGGTAAACGATCTCGGATGGAAATGAGCCCAAAAGCAATCTTGACCGTTTAGACGAGACGAACAACTTTTATGTTGAACGTTTTTTGATCAGAAGTCATCTTGAGGGTCAAATCGGTCGCGCAAAACAGGCTATCCTCGCGCTACCCATCAGACAGGGTGTCTGGTGGGGCGCGCCAGTTTTTGCCTCCTGACAGGGCTGTATTCCGATGGCTCTAACTTTTGCATACGAACTCGGATTGGAATGAGTTTTATATCAAAATCAACTGTTTTGACGAGATGAAGACAACCCGTGTAGATAATTTTTCCATTTGAGGTCATCTTGGGGGCTTAATCAGCCAAACTGTACTCTGAATATAAGATCTTAGTACTTTGAGTATAGTTTCGGCCTTCGAGATGAAATTGGACTGCGATGACCCAAACTTCAAAGATGTTCATATCGACAATACGGAACTCTTTCATGAAGATCACTTCTCCATTTGAGGCCATCTTAAATAAGTTATTGACCGTGCCAAAATCTGGTGTCAACACATGCCCCCCTGTTTTTCGGCAAAACTTGTGTGCCGAAAAATAACTTGCATGAAGTTTGTTCTAAGCGCGATGTCAACACTCCATCGGCCATTTTGTACGTGCTTTGGATGATAAGTATATATATCGGCCATTTAGATTAGCAACAAAAATGAAGCTAATCAAACATATAATGATTTGGTAATACCCTTTCATGATGTAAGAAATTATATTTTATCTATGGATTAAAATAAGCCCATTGAGGGTAACCAATCATACCTGATGAAGAATTCCATGGCATAGGCATCAACGGCATTGTTGAAGAAAATGGATAATGTGTGGACCGAAGATGTTGAAACCTTCGGCTTGGTCCTTCGTAGCTTTCACTCTTTTTCTTCTTCACCTTTGCCGCACTCCTTGTAAAGGAAGCTCACACATAATTCTTATTTTGAATATTTACTTTCGGAACCCACGCCATATTTCTCTTTTCAAGTTCTTGTGCACTAAGCTTCCGCAACTCCTTCTTTTGCCAATACGATAAGTCGAGTGGGCATCCCAACTGCGATTTTATTTGAAGTAATGGCAATTCTTGTTTTACCTTGTGCACTCTCAACTTCTTCCCTTCAGATTTGGCACTTGATTGACTTGCCTCGTTGCCTTTTGTAGCCAATGTCAATACTTTAATTGGCTCTTTTTCATTTGAGATCATATCTGAAGTGGCACTCTTACGACCATCTCTTTTGATGTGGTAGATTTGCTCGACCACCTCCTTATTCTTCCTTGTGCACCAGACCGATTCTTTATGATTGAAACGGTCTTTGACGCGTGATTGTTCAAACGTTGATCTCCTTGGAGCTGCATAGTATTGGTGAGATGGTCTAGAATAAGATGCAGAATGTGCCCTTGTATCATACCTGTCCCATGATGAATATGTATCTATATGAGCATAGGGAGGCATCCACCGCATTGGCATTGGCGGCCCAAAATAAGGATATGAATATGTTGCATTAAAATTATCACTTTGCCAATACCAATCCTCATATTTGCGCCTTGGGGGTGATCTTGGTTTCTTTGCATGATTTGGCCGATAAGCATTCTTCTCTTCACTCTTCTTTTGATATTTATCCAATAGTTCAGCGAAGGTAATTTTTGATCTCTTACACTTGCGCTTATTTCGGCCTTTGTTTCCTTTGGATGTGTTTGCACCAATCATTAGATTTGCTGGCTGCCCCCCATTCCTTGGCGTCTCCATTGTAGCTTCGATGGAATTCTCGCCCTCAAAATTATGTTCATTATGCTCTTCAACAACTTCTTTACTTGAAAGCTTGACCCCATCACCTACAGTTTTTACCTCCTCTTTAAATGAATCGGCTTGAAGCAACCGATGCAAAAACTTTCTGCCATCGGGACTAATCGGAATAGACTGGTCATCTCCTGGTATCTCAACAAATTTCAATCGTCCTTTTTCAATGGCCGATTTAACTATTTGATGAAACATATTGCAATCCTCAAAATTATGTTTGAACGAATGATGCAACCTACAATACATTCGTCCTTGAACTGATGGCTTGACATGGTGATCAAGAATTCTTATGTAATTATTTTTCAGCAATAAATCAAATATTTGGTCACACATGCTTGAATTGAAGGTAAACTTCTTGCTTTCTAACCGATCTTGCTGTGCGAACGGCTTTGAAGATAAGCAAACGAATGGTTCAGATTTAGAATCTTCCCATTCGGCTATACATTGTGTTTTCCACTCTATCTCCGGTGTCTTTGGATAAGATATTATATTAGCATCGGATTTCTCAAAAGAAATTAACCTTGGCTTTAAACTTCCAATACGAAAATATTTAGAACACACATGTCTCAATTGAGACAAAGTGCAAGCCAAGTAAGAAATAAGCAAAGCTACCCAACTAGATATGAACTTTAGATAAAGCAACGGGGAAAGCTTTGGCCACAACAATAACTCATTATCGGTCTTTATAAATGGTGCAATGGGTTGACCGATATAGTCTATAACAATTTTGTTGCTAACAAGTAAATTACCCCTCTTCATTGGTCTTTCAAAATTACTTATTAGAATTTTTCTTATAGAAGCATCGACAATAAAGTTGCGACCAAATAGGAAGATAGGCAAGTCACTTGCTAGACATACCTCTTCAATTACATTGGGAGAGCATGATGGTTGTATCACTTGAATAATACTTTGTTCCACTTTTGAATGACTCTCCAATGCCTTGGCATCCTCTTTTTCTTTGGTAGATTCGGTACACATACTATTTGATTCGGATTTTTTAATAACCGAATTAACTTTGTTATCCGAATCACCACTCTTTCTTTCTTTGATTTGCAAGGTTGCTTGTTCTTGTCTAAATTCAGCAAACATTATAGCTAGTCTATCTTTAAGCTTTTTTCGACCAATTTCAGCCCAATCTTCATCGGATTGCCCCCCAATACTTTGAGACGCTTTCGGCAATGGTGTGTTGCCGAATTTCTGTAATTGTGCAGGGGCAACATGATATGCTACGTTACTAGGTAAAGACACATGCGCTCTGGTAGAATTCTCACTTATCCGGCCATGAGCATGAAGGTGCGGAGCCGAATCACGAATATCTACAATTGCGTATGGTGCCGAAATATTCGTAGCATGAGGTGTAGCATACGATGTTTGAGGTTAATTGGCCGAATAACTAGTAGTGGCATGGCCAATTCCCCTATCCACCGGCACGTTTGGATTAACATACTGCAAGTTATTTGCCGATGAATAAAAAGTCGAAACACTTTGTTGCATACTATTGGAAGTTCCTACATGGGGTGTCTCAACATGATTAACCAAACTCCTCATGTTGTTCATCGGCATATAGATTTGTGGGGTTGTCGATGCATGGGAGTTGGGATACATATGTTGCATGTTGCTAAAATTATATGAAGTTAAAGCATGAAGATTATTCTGAATCGGCTGTTGCACATAATTAGATGCATGATTGATAAAACTAGGGCTTGCCGATACAATATGCTCATTAGATGATCTAGCAACAACATATGTATTATTAGCATCTACATAAGCGAATTGGGTATTCATATTACCGTTGTAGATTGCAAACCCTAGATGACGATCTCTTCGTAGCAAGTACGGGCTGGAGACCGTTCGAAGCTTCGTCCCCAGCGGAGTTGCCAAAAAGTGTGTTCGCACACGAACACGTCACCGTGTACCTCCAACGCCGAGGGTGATGCACCGCATCTCACGTCGAAGGAGACCCGCCGGAAGCGCGGTACGCAAGACAATCCGGCGGGCGCTTTTGAGGACCCGAAACCCCACACGCCCGGGAGGGACCCCGTCAGGGCGCGCGTCGGCTATGGGCTGCCCTAGGTCGGCCTGACCGCCCCTAGGGCCTTGAGGTTCGCCGCCCTGCAAAAGAAGAACGAACGAAGAACGAGGAAGAAGAAGAACTAGGGTTAAGGAGAAAAGATAAAAGATAAAAGTGGTAGATGATTGTTCGATTGTGTGTTGTTCAATCGGCCGTCACCCCTTAGGTATATAAGAGGCGGCTGTACTTCCCGTGCAAGGAAAAGTCTTGGATTCACGTCCAAAACCCTAGTCAAATTCGGATTGGTTTTGTCCGAACTTTCCAAAACTGTTCGGTTTAAACTGGCTGCATCTTGTGGGTCTATTTTGTGGTGGTAAACGATCTCGGATGGAAATGAGCCCAAAAGTAATCTTGACCGTTTCGACGAGACGAACAACTTTTATGTTGAACGTTTTTTGATCAGAAGTCATCTTGAGGGTCAAATCGGTCGCGCAAAACAGGCTATCCTCGCGCTACCCATCAGACAGGGTATCTGGTGGGGCGCGCCAGTTTTTGCCTCCTGACAGGGCTGTATTCCGATGGCTCTAACTTTTGCATACGAACTCGGATTGGAACGATTTTTATATCAAAATCGACCGTTTCGACGAGACGAAGACAATCTGTGTAGACAATGTTTCCATTTGAGGTCGTATTGGGGGCTTAATCAGCCAAACTGTACTCTGAATATAAGATCTTAGTAATTTGAGTATAGTTTCGGCCTTCGAGATGAAATTGGACTGCGATGACCCAAACTTCAAAGAGGTTCATATCGACAATACGGAACTCTTTCATGAAGATCACTTCTCCATTTGAGGCCATCTTAAATAAGTTATTGACCGTGCCAAAATCTGGTGTCAACAGTCACTTATGTAATTGTATGCTTAATTTGGTCATGCAATGCTGTTCTTATAAGTATATTTGTTGATGTTCTGCAGACAAAGCATATCACATCGCACACGGACCACACTAGGTAACCCGTCGGTGATGAATCCATCAATCGCAAACGATTATATACCAGCAAGCCTTTGCCCACAACACACACGATTTATTCCATCACAAACAGCTCGGATGGATCAACTGTATGCCACGTCTCGCACACGCAACTCTAATTTGATTCATGCTTGATGTCTCTGCCATCGGTCACACAGTTCTTCATATTGCCATGTATCACTGTGCCGGCCTTTGATCACGTCCCTCTATGCACTTTGCTCGATGTTAAGTACCGCACCGTTAGGCGCCATGGGGCGCTCTGCTCACGTAGCTCCACACGCTCGGCTTGTGGACATCTTTTCCTTGTGTGTTCAACTGCTATATGCATATACTCCCTCCGTCCCAAAATAAGTGTCTCCACTTTGTACTAACTTTAGTACAAAGTTGTACTAAGGTTACGACATTTATTTTGGGACGGAGGGAGTATATGGTTGCTCGCCGTTGAGGCGACCGTGAAGCGCTCTGCTCATGTCCCTCCATGTGCGCTCTGCCAGCGGTTGGGCCTGCACACGATCTTGTCGGGGGCCCCATATGCATGCGGTTGCGCCATGCGCGTCGCCATGCGATGTAGTTATGTGTGGCACGATGGAGTTACACATTGCAAATTAGAACTGCCATCTGGGCGTGCCGATATTCCAGGCCGTCTGGCTTCCCCTTTAATTCCCGCGGCTGTCGGATATCGGGTTCCGGCAAAACCCTTAAGGTTCGAACTCTGGGGTGTGCGCGAAGATCTTTCCCCTAACGATCCACGTCCTAACGCCTCGCTATGAATCTAGGCTAGACGATGAACAACACAAGGGACACAAGGTTTATACTGGTTCGGGCCACCAATGTGGTGTAATACCCTACTCCAGTGTGTGGTGTGGTGGGTTGCCTCAGGGGCTGATGATGAACAGTATAGAGGAAGAACTGCCTCGCGAGGAGAGGTGTTCTTGTGGTGGCGGTCTACTTTCGAAGGATTCGATTCCCTCTATAGAGGCCCTGGTCCTCTTCACAAATATTGAGCGGGAAGGGAGCCAACAACGGCCATTTTGAAGGGGAACATCTAGTACAATTTATCCTTACTAAAGTTGGTCTTCGGCTGCCAAAGGCACTGGCGATGACGCTGTCTTCGGCTCCACGGTGACCTTCGTACTGCCGCCCTGCTGGTCTTGGTTTCGTTGCACCGAAATGGTAACCTTTGCTTGACGCCTCCGTACTCCGTGCCTGCGCTTGCCACCTTAGCACCAAAGAGGAAACAAGGACACTGAGTAGGCCGACGCCCGCCTGGTGCCCGCCTAGTCTCGATCGTCATGGCTTGCGTCATGGGCACCTCGCAAGGTACCCCTGCCTTGATCTCTCCACCTCCTCGTGAGCCTGCCTGGTGAGGCCGCTCCTGAGGAAGGCTTGCGTCGTCCGCCCCGCGAGGCTTGGCCCTTCGCGAGGGTCTTGAGCTTGAGTTGATGAAGATGGGTCGTACTAGGCCACCACTTGAGCCACGCCGCAGGCCGCAGGCAGGCAAGTCTGGGGACCCCCGTTGCCAGAACGCCAATAGTAGCCCCCAGGCCCAAGGCCCGCTAGGACTTGGCTTAGCAGCATAGCGAAAGGGCAAGTGCGGAGCACCGCAGGCCCCAACAGCTTGCGGCCTTGGTTGCCGTGTGGCGGTTGATTGGAAGTGGGCGTCTCCGCTTCCCCATGCTGCCTCGGCAACTCCCTTACTTGACGAGTCCCTGCATGCAAAAATGAGTCATGATTACCTGCGATCATGGAGGCCGACGGTTGGCCTCCTTTGTGCTATAAGTACGGAGGGCCGTGATCCCCTACAGTCCGTCTCTTCGTGCTCCGCTCCTTCTTCCTTGATCTTCCTCCACCTTGACGCCAATGGCGCCGATTCGCCGATTCTCAGCTGAGGAGAAAGGAAAGGCCCCCCGAGAGGGGCCCGACCTGCTCCCACCGAAGAAACGTCTGATCCTCGGCCACCGTGACGAGGTTGCTCGGCTGGAGACGTCGAGGCCCTGGTATGAGCAGCCGCCTCCTGGGTTTCCGCTCCCTATGTACGCCCGGGCTGAGGGCCCTAGAGAAGAAGACACCGAGCGGCACCGTCCGCGCCACCGGCGACGACGACGAATCATGGCTGTGCGCGCCATTGCTCCTGGAGTCCATGCCGCAGACTCCTCTCGCGAGCTCGTGCTTCATGCCGCCATGCCTCCAAGCTCCTGGATACGCCTTCCTCCTTCCTTTGCCTTCGAGATACCGCCGAGGGGGCCTCTTGAGCTCTGGCTGCAGCACGCCGACTGCGGCACCCCCGCGACCGGAGCGGAGGTCGAGGTCTTTGCTCCGGGCAAGGTCTACATGACCCGGGGCTGGGGCAAGATCGCCCTTGTCTGCCGACTGGGAGGCACCCTCGTGATTCATCTCAAATACGACGGAGCCTCCCTGATGCTCTTCAAGGTCTTCGACGCGGAAGGACGCCGGCTGGAGTGCTGCCCTAGAGGAGGCGGCTAGGACGCTGGCATGGCAAGGGCTGGGCCTGCCCTCTGCTTCCTCAGCAGCTCCTCTGGCAGCAGCGGAGATGCCGGAGGGTCCAACGACTCTCCCAAGCTTCTCTTGACTCCAGAGACAAGCAACGACAGCTACGAGCCCCCGAGCTCACGTCGCACCCGGAGCAAGGCAGCTGCACCAGGCCGCCGACGCGGCTGATCTGGATGGGGTTGGCTCCGGTGCTTGGTGGCCCACTGTTGATGATGGCGTCGGCCGTGGGAGTGCATGTAGTCAAGGCTCCTCGGAATTAGCTCCTTTTGTTTCCTGCAAGTAACCAAGGAAGTACCCCGTGGGGGCATGTAAAGCGTCTGTTGTGTCTTTTGTTGATGCCTTACTATCAAGTGGTGCAAGATGCTTGTCCTATCTTGGCTTGGTTCCCCCTTTCTAACCTCACGACGGCTTGGTGCTCTACACTAACAGGTCCCGGTCCTCGGGCAGGCTTCAGCCGTCGCTGGTATGCCAGGTCGCGATGTCATGGTCAAGGCCAGGAGGGTGATTGGCCCGAGGTCCAGTAAGAGCCCCTGAGGCACGATGCTCAGGAGGTCCCCTTTAGCGCTCAAGCAGCCACCACAAGGCGAGAAAGGATGGCAACATCGACGACACAGGGTCGCATTAAGTGAGGGTTTGGTGTTGCATCGATTAGTTGTTCTAGGAGTGAGACTTATCTCGAAAGCTTGGAGCCATTCCTTCTGGAGGTGCCGGACCTGCGTACCGGCAGCTGGGATGCCGCTGGGTCAGGCCTTCATGAGCTTTTCCTTCCTTCCCCACACTCTCCTTCGTGTTCTACGTCCTCAGGTCCCAGCCCTCGAACGAGCTCAGCCGCTGCTGGTATGCCAAGTCTCGATGCCATGGACAAGGCTAGGGGGTGAGGGCTGGAGAGCCAGTAAGAGCTCCTGAGTCGCGGTGCTCAGGAGCCCCCCTTTTAACGCGCGAGCAGATCACACGGGTGAGGGAGAGAGAGAGCTCGCAACACCCCCATGCTATTCCTTAGGTGGGACCTGTAAACCAATATGAGGGAAGCAAAGATTGCCATTACGATTGCCGGCCAACCATTGGTTGCTCCGAGGGAGTGATGAGGGCACTAAGGGCCTAGTGAGGTAGCGCTTGAGGGGCTGCCACGGGCTAGAGCTCGATCACTCAGATTTATCGACGTTGCAGGGACAGACCCATGCACAAGCGCCATGCCAGAGCGAGCAGCTCCAAAGGTAGGTGTCAATCAAGAGGGCGATTATCACAAGCAGGTTAAGCATGAACGGAAGCCAACTTAGATAGATGGAGGGAGGGTACATGCCACTGGGTCAGGCCCGAGCGGCTTGGGGATGATGCAGCCCGAGGGGCGCCCCCAGAAAAGTAAGCTAATGACATAAGCAAAACAGGTACATGCCACAGGGACGAACCCACGCGACCTGGGAATGATGCATCCCTGAGGGCGCTCCTAGCTAAAATGAAACTCGAAAGATATCACCTGGTATCATTGCAAAGCGGTCGATGGAGTAGCTGACGATGCGCGGTGAAGAAGCCGATCCTCACGAGCCTTCGGGGCCCTGAGCCTCTAGAGGCTCTGTGGGTCCGGGCGGCTCCTCAAGGTCCGTCTCCATCTCCGCTAGGAAGGCAAGGTGCCTAACCTCCTGAGCTTCTAGAGTGCTCCTCATTAGGCGCTGCTGAGCAGCAGCCGCGTTCAGCAGGCCGAAAGGCATGCAAACGTAGCTTTAAGGTGGACCCTCGCAACGTCCCATGCGTGAAGGCCAGAAACGCTCCTGAGACGCGACTCGGTTGAGTCCTGGGTAGTCGATGCAGACACGCAGCCCGCCATCCTCGCCTGGATGGGGAGCTACGCCGGGTAAGTGGCGATTGCCGCGCATGACTCCTGATTCCTGCAGCTCCTGAGTGACCTTGGTGATGAACTCCTGAGGGTTGGGCCCTCCTTGCCTCATGCCTTCTTGAGGGAAACGTGCCGCGAAGTACGCCTCCAAGTGGTGCCCGAGCACCTCCCTCGTGATCTTGGCAAAGTCAGAGGCCCTCCAGGAGAGAGCCCCCGAGCCTTGCTCGTGGAGGGCGCCGGGTGCGCCTTCCTATGCGATGGAGGGAGGCGCTCCTTGGAAGGGCGCAAATCCTGAGACGGAGCCTCCTAAGACGCCTGCCTCCTGAGGCCTTCAGCTAGGTGATGTCTTCTTCTTCTTGGGAACTGCCTCGAGAGGGTTCCTGCTCTTGCTGTCCGGGTCCTCAACTAACGCAAATTGGAAGGCACGCTCGAGAGAGCACACCATGTCTTTCTCTTCGCAGGGGACTATGATGACTCCGCCGCTTCCAGGCTATCGGCGTCCTGGGAACGGGGGTCCCCAGACTTGCCTGCTTGCGGCCTGCGGCGTGGCTTGAGTGGTGGCCCAGTACGGCCCATCTTCATCAATGCAAACTCAAGACCCTCGCGAGGGTCCAAGCCTCGAGGGGCGGATGACGCAAGGCTTCCTTAGGAGCATCCTCGCCAGGAAGGCTCGCGAGGAGGCGGAGAGATCAAGGTAAGGGTACCTCGCAAGGTGCTCGTGACGCAAGCCGTGTGGATCAAGACTAGGCGGGCACCGGCCTGCAGAGTGTCCTTGTTTCCTCTTTGGTGCAAAGGGGGAAAGCACATGCATGGAGTACCGAGGCATCAGGCAAAGGTTACCATTTCGGTGCAACGAGACCAAGACCAGCAGAGCGGCAGGATGGAGGTCACCGTGGAGCCCAAGGCAGCATCATTGCCAGTGCCTTTGGCAGCCGAAGACCAATTTTAGTCAGGATAGCTTGTATTAGATGTTCCCCTTCAAAATGGCCATTGTTGGCGCCCTTCCCGCTCAATATTTGGGAAGAGGACTAGGGCCTCTATATATAGAGCTAGCCACCACAATAGAGAGAGAGAAAGGGAGAGAGAGGGACGAGCTCATAGAGTCCCCCATCAGATCGAGAGGCGATCGAACTCTCCCAAATAGTTCATTGCACCAGCCCAAGAACACCTCTCGCGAGGCTGTTCTTCCCCTTGTACTGTTCATCATCAGCCCCTGAGGCAATCCACCACACCACACACTGGAGTAGGTATTACACCACAACGGTGGCCCGAACCAGTATAAATCTTGTGTCCCTCTTGTTGTTCATCATTTAGCTTAGATTCTCGCGAGGCGATCAGACGCGGATTGGTAGGGGGAAGATCTTCGCGCGCACCCCAGAGTTTGAACCTTAAGGGTCTGCCGGAACCCAACATCCGACATTTGGCGCGCCAGGTAGGGTGCGCTGGAATCTTTCTTCCGCTGTTCCGCGTTCGATCATCAGTCTTGTCTATGGCTGACGCTCTCTAGGCTCGCGCCGAGTGTCGGGCTGCTCTCGCAGCCCGCGTTGCCCAGATGGCTCCCGCCGGCGGGTGTCCCCGTCTTTCCCCGTTGCCTGCCGCCAACGCCGCCACCAGCCCAGCGGGGAACGAGCAGCAGGCCTCGTCGCTGCATCCCTCGATGCGGCGGAAAGGCCACACCGCCACCCCATCCCTAACTCCAGCTGGTTCGTCATCCCACGCCCGTCGCGCCCCCACGGACGCGCATGCCGCATTGCTCCTGGCGCGTGAATTCCTGCACTACTGTCCCGTCGACAACCTCTACGAGGAGTGGCTCGCTCGCATCACTGAGCTCGTCAGCGCCGCAGGGGGCTCCCCTGCGCCGTCCCTCTCGCTGCCTCGCCCTCCGTCTTGCGCGGATTATGCAGCCTAGGAGGTGCCTCCGCCACCTCCTCCCCAAGAAGGCGCCCTGGCTCCAAAGCGCATGGCCCGTGGACGAGATCCACCGTGTCCAGCACCCGTGCGACAAGAAAGGAGCTGCCAAGAAATCCCTCATCCCCAAGAAGGTGCTCGCGTGCTCCCTATATCGACATGCCATGACCGCATCCCAGCGCCAGCATGTCAAGACCCCGCGCTGCTCCAGGAAGCGGCGCGCGGGAACCCCAGGAGAAAGCCACGTTTTAGCAGGTAGCTCCGGTGGCCACCGCAGGCTGCCGCGCCTTCACCCCTGAGCTACGCCATGTCGCCTGGCCGGGCAAGTTCAAACCTGACCTGCCTCCTCGCTACGACGGCACTGCCGACCCCGCGGAGTTCCTACAGCTCTACGAATTGGGCATCAAAGTCGCTAACGAGGATGAAAAGGTCATGGAGAATTGGTTTCCCATGGCGCTCAAGGACGGTGCCCGCACCTGGCTCCTGAACCTGCCTCCTGGCACGATCTCCTCCTGGGACGAGATGCGCACCCGCTTCATCGCCAACTTTCAGGGCACTTGCGACCGTCCGCCGGCCATGGGTGACCTGCACCGCATCAAGTAGCAACCCGGAGATACCTTGCAGAAGTACATCCAGCGCTTGAACAGAGCTCGCCTTTAGATTCCCAAGGTGACCGAGGACGCCATCATCTCAGCATTCTCCGATGGCGTCCGCGATGTCAAGATGAAGGAGGAACTGGCGATCCCCGAAGATCAGTGCACGTCTCTGGAGCTGTTCAACCTAGCGACCAAGTGCGCAAGGGCTGACGAGGGACGCCTCTCCCTTCTCGAGCTCCCAGCTGCAGATCCAGAAGAGAAGAAAGCCAAGGCCAAGGATGTGAAGCGCAAGGGAACAGCTGTGCTCGTAGCAGAGCCGGACACGAAGCGCTGCAGGGACCAGCCGGAGTCATCCAAGGGCAGCCGATACTATGTGTACCATGATCTCCACACCCACAACACCAACGAATGCCAAGAGCTCAGGGCCGTGCGAGAAGGCCGTGTCGGTCGACACCCCGAGCGCAACGATCGGGGCTATGTCCGAGGCAGAGGAAGAGGTGGAGGATGATGGGACGACTGTGGCCCTCGTCTAGGGTGGCGTGACCGACCTCATGAGGACCACTGGTAGGACTAGCCTCGCGAGGGAGCTCGGAGGGATCAGACTCGTGAGGATCGCCCACAAGGCAACGCAGGCCTTCCTCCTCTGGCACCACCACCAAGAAGGAATGACGACCATCATCAGGACGAGGGGCTGGGGGCTTCGAGGAGCCGCGTGCTTCGCTTGCATCTTGGGCGGCGCCCAGGCCCCAGCCTCTCAGCGCATCTTCAAGAAGTTTGCTCGCGAGGTGAAAGCAGTCCTTCCCAAGCTTGAGGCCACGCATCCTCTCAGGTGGTCCATGTGCACCATCACATTCAGCTCAGCGGATCAGCTCAAGGGCGCGGCAACAGCTGGTGTCCTCCCAATGCTCTGTTCCCCAGTCATCAGCAATGTGCAAGTCACCAGGACCCTCATCGACGGCGGAGTAGGGCTCAACGTCCTGTCCATCGAGACGTTCAACAATCTCCACGTGCCATACGATCAGCTTCAGCCGACCAAGCCTTTCTCAGGAGTCACTGACGGTTCCACTGTCCTGATAGGGCAGGTCCGCCTCCCTGTCACCTTTGGACAGTGCAAGAACTACCGTACCGAGCTCATTGACTTCGACGTTGCTCACATTCGTCTGCCATACAATGCCATCCTCGGATACCCAGCCCTGGCCAAGTTTATGGCAGTGACTCACCATGGCTACAATGTCCTCAAGATGCCAGGAAGTGGCGGGGTCATCACGGTCCCCTGTGAAGAGAAGGATGCGGTGTGCTCTCTTGAGCATGCCTTCCAAGCTGCGTCGATCGAGGACCCAGATAGCAAGAGCGGAAACCTTCCAGAAGCAGCTCCCAAGAAGAAGAAGACATCACCTGGCTCAAGGCCTCAGGAGGAAGGCACCTCCGGAGGCACCACATCAGGATCTGCACCCATCCAAGGGGCGCCCCCCTCCGTCACATAGGAAGGCATGCCCGGCGCCTCCTCGGGCAAGGCTCGGGGGCTCTCTCCTGGAGGGTCACTGACTTTGCCAAGATCACGAGGGAGGAGCTCGGGCACCACTTGGAGGCGTGCTTCGCGACACGTTTCCCTCAGGAAGGCATAAGGCAAGGATGGCCCAACCCTCAGGAGTTCATCACCAAGATCACTCGGGAGCTGCCGGAATCGAGAGTCATGCGCAGCAACCGCCGCCTGCCCAGCGTAGCTCCCCATCTAGGCGAGGATGGCGGGCTGTGCGTCTGCATTGACTACCTAGGGCTCAATCGAGTCGCGTCTCAGGAGAGCTTTTGGCCTTCGCACGTGGGACGTTGTGAGGGTACGCCTCACAACTATGTTCGCATGCCCTTCAGCCTGCCGAACGCGGCTGCTGCTCACCAGCGTCTGATGAGGAGCATTCTGGAGGCTCAGGTGGCCAGGCACCGCACATTCCTGGAGGAAATGGAGATGGACCTTGCCGAGCCGACCAGACCTCCAGAGCCTCCCGAGGCTCAGAGTTCCGAAGGTTCGTGAGGATTGTCTTCTTCACCACACGCCGTCAGCTACTCCAACGATCACCCTCCAACGATATGAGGTGACATCCTTCCAGTTTCATTTCAGCTGGGAGCGCCCTCAGGGCTGCATCATTCCCAGGTTGCGTGGGTCTATCCCCGTGGCATGTATCCATTTTTCTTATGTCTTTAGCTTACCTTGTAGGAGGCGCCCCTCGGGCTGCATCATCCCCAAGCCGCTCAGGCCTGACCCAGTGGCGTGTGCCTTTCCTTGCATCTATCTATGTTGGACTGCCTTTTCATGCTTACCCTGCATGTGATAATCGCCTGCTCAATTGACACCTACCTTTGGAGCCGCTCGCTCTGGCACGACGCTTGTGCATGGGTCTGTCCCTGCAACATCGACAAATTTGAGTGGCCGAGTTCTGGCCGCGGCAGCCCCACAAGGGGCTACCTCACCAGGCCCTCAGTGCCTCAATCACTATGGGGACCCCGACTCATCAGTCGTGATCACTAAATGCACGTGTACAGTGATCCCAGAAATCAATGCTCACTGAACACACAGAAGCTGAATAACAAGAGTCTTACATCCATACATACCGTCTTACACAAATTATGACCATTATGGTCAAGTCTTACATAGATAAAGCCTCAAGGGTTGAATACCAAATAAACTCAAGAAGCGGAAATCTTCGTTGATAAGTGGAACCCATGCCATCTGCCTTAACCCTACAGGCATTCTGACTGGGAAGCGTCCTAGTTCGCGTGTTCGTCACCAAAGAACTCTTCCTCGAACTCCTGCTCTTCCATGCCTGGTCAATTAAATAACCAGTGGCAAGCCAATGAGTACTTTGAATGTACTCGCAAGCAACCCATGATTTGGTTCAAAGTAACAATGCAACTGTACAACAAGTAAGCAACCTAGCTTTAGGCTAGTTGAGATGTCCTATCAACTTGTGAGATATGCATCAATGAACATGGGTAACCTTGAGAACAGGTTACATATATCAACATAACTAGAATTTTGAATCAATTCCATGTCTTTCAACATGTCAACTCACCACCTTGACAAAAATAGTTCTCTTCCACACACACACATGCACCGGGGTTGTAAAATTTCTGGACATAGTTTAAGTAGCACCTCCCAACTGTCCATGACCGTGGACACGGCTATTCTAATAGTTTGACACTCTGCAGAGGTTGCGCACTTCACCCACAAGATCCGGGAAGCTTTTGTGTCATCCACGATCCCGCAGTACCTCAAGTACTCGGGGGAAGCACCCGATCATTACCTTTCCCTAGACGACACTCACATAGGGTCCACTCGTTGATACATGGCCCTCATGTATAAGCAAAAGATCGTGAGACTCTGCCCTTTTTCACATTATTACGCATACACGAAGGGACCAACGGGGTGTCCGGTGCCCTGTGAAAACAGTCATGATCGCCTATCCAAGCACGACCCCCTCCCGAGAGTGACCTCAAGTCACCCCCATCACTAGTAATGTGGGCACCATGCTAGTATCAGCCTAAGTAATCAATAATGCTCCATCTGATAAAGGGGTTGAGTGGTTGCACATGTTTGGTTGGGACGGTAATCACACATAAATCTAATCCATCATTTTACACACACACACCGAAAGCTCTCTTCGGTACACCACTTCTTCCTCAAGTGGTGACCTTAGTTCAACATCTCCCAAGGGCATTAGGGGCACCCGATGGGTTTTTTGAAAGATTGTATCCACGAAGAGTTCATGGTACACATGCATCGTTATGCATCAACAAGTCTCTTGACCATGCAGTCATGAACAAGGTAAGGTCATGAGTAGGGGTATGCAGCATGGGGTGGTTCACAACAAGTTTACCACCGTCATATTTCATCATCATGCAATCGGAAAAAGGGTATCGATGAACAAGAGGGGTGGTAGGGTCAAAGGGCTGCTTGCCTTGATTGGCTTGTTCTTCGAGGTCTTCAAATCCTTCTCCTCCTTCTTCTTCAGCTACTTCGTAAAATACGGGATCTAAATGTCGCAAGAAAATAACGGAAAAATAAGACAGTAATAAAAACAGAAAAGTCAAAGTGCTCAAAAAAAATGTGAACTTATTTTTGTAAAATACTAGGAGGAAAACTAAGAAGGGTAAAATTCTTAGTTTTGGATTTGGAGTTAGGGGGACAGAGTAATGGATTTTGAAACAGGGATTTTATTGCTCAAATTTGAATTTATATTTGAACAGTGCAGAAACGTGAAGTGGATATATGTGAAAGTTACATCAATAAATAGGTGGGATTATTCTAAGATTTTAGGAGTTGGATTTATTGCATTTGGATAAATATTTTATCCTGAGGAATTTTTGGAAAAGTGATAGAAAAGAAAAAGGAAAAATGGCACTGTGCCACTAGGACAGGAAGGCCACAGTGCAGCAGGCCCAGGGAGGAAATTGGCCGCGCGAGGCCGCCACGTCGAAGGCATAAAGGCAAAGTACGCCGTCATCCGATGGGAGAACCGGTGCACGCGCGTGCGTTTTTAAACCTGACAGGTGGATCCCACCCGTCAGGGCGTGAAGCTGACGGACAGGGCCCACGGCCGTCATCGTCTACCTCCGTCCAGAGGCAACAGCGAGCTCGCCGGTGGTGATATAGGGCACGGGGGGATGGGTGGGTGGTACCGTTGGACTCGGGGGGATGTCGCCGTTCGGGTGGTGGTGGAGGTGGTCGCCGCAGCAGCCTGGTTTGCCGGCGACGAGGTCACATGGCGGAGGTGCCTCGGGCATCAATGGTTCTGGCCATTCCCGGCTGCAAAAAGAGTGGGGAAGAGAGGGGTAAGCGTCAGCGATGCCTCGCGGTTCCAGATCGAGAGAGAACGGGGGCGGAGGAGGCATGTACCGCACGAACACCGACGAGCCGAGGCGGCGGAGCTCGAGCTCGATCTCGAGCTCGGGCGGCTCTGGAGATGAATGGGGGGTGCGGGAGGTTGATTAGGAGTGTGGGGGAGCGACATGGAGTGAGAGAGGGGCTCGGGGTCGCCTTATATAGGCTGGCTAAGGTCCACCTTAGGCGTGGCCTACGGGTGCCCACGAGATCGGCTCGGGTGGCCGTTAGAGAGGGAATGGAGGGATCGGGGGTGTACGTGGGGGTGGTCTAGGGTGCTAGGTAGAGAGAGGAGGAGCGGGACGAGCTGCGGGCGGGCCATAGGAGCGGCGCGAGCATTGGCCGAGCGGGGCGGCGCTCTAGCGCGAGCTGTAGGAGAGAGAGGAGGGCGCGGGAGCAAGTAGGCGGCCTGGTGGCGTGGAGCGGATGTCGAGGGCATCGACTGGCGCGCGGGGGAGGGTCGAGGTGGTTGGGGGACGGGGCGTCAATGGTCGGGTGCCCTGCCAGGCGCTCCAGAGCACGACTTTGGCCGGCATCCGCGGCTTTCCTGTGTCCGCGCGCGCCCACTTGTGTTTGGAGGCTGCAAGAGGTGTGGGCAAAAGTCCTGGGGAGCCTTGGATGCTCTGGAAAGCTGGGGGAGAGAAGGGGGCTGAGAGAGAGGGAGGAATCCACTGTCCAGAGAAGAAAAATGGGGTTCCAGACCCCTTCATCATTGCTTCCTTTGGCAGAAAAGCACCCAGGTGATAGAGGGGGACTAGGAGGGGTTGTGGTACAAAGTAATACTCATGGAGATTAGTGGAAGAGGACCAAGCAGGGTTTTTGGTAAAGTGGTAGTAGGTATTTGATGCTGGTTTGGGCAAGTAGATGATCTCCATTTGTCATGAGACTCCACTGGGTGAAATGGCACATATAATTAGGGCCTTTCACAAATCTTGAGCTCATTTGGGCAAAGTTGCCAATGCAACTTTTGTAAACCCTAGAAATTAGCAGAAATGAACTTGTGCAGATCCAGCTGAGTAAATCACTTCTCCTTGATGCACCACTTGGTGTGGTGGCCTCATTTGGTCATGTGATCATGCACACAAAAGTTGGGATCAAGGAGAGAAAGTTGGCCGTACAAAGTTGTTCAAATTTGATTCTGATCACAGGGGGTTTTGGAGCATTTTGGTGAACGAAAATGACCTTGATTGACATGAGGCTTTGCAAGGTGATCACAATATGCATTTGTGGATTGCTGGATTTTCCTTGGATTTATTAGAAAATATTTCTTGTAGAAATATTTCAAATACTTGAAATGGACAGAAATGGTTTTGGAGGGTTTTGCCCAATATTTTGAACATGACCATGTGTTGAAACTCTTATATATGGAAAATATATGTCCACTGAGTTTCCCTGATTTTTCTAAAATATTTTTGAAGCTTTTAATTAGTTTTAACCTATTAAAGACCATTTATGGCCTAAAGAAAAAGCCTTTAAATAAAATAGGAAAATTACCTTTAAAATTATATTTTTGTGGTTTATGGGAGTCCTGCATCTAATAGGTTTCAAATATATTCTTTGAAATATTTTTCATACCCCAAATCAAGTACTTGTAGTGCAAACCTCAATTCAGGGGTTTTTGGAAAACTAATTTTTTAAAATACTATTTGGCCAAATTATTTTTGTAAGAAAAAACTATATTGCACTATACACATGGCATGATCATTGGGCAGAACTTTGGGGCAAGGAGATGAAGTATAAAAGTTGGAGTTGTGTTGACTTTAAGGAGCACTTAAAAATCACAGAGAGAAAAACCAACTCCAAATAAAAAGCCAAATGATGCAAAAGTTTTTGTTGGTCCAAATTTTCATGCTTTATTAGTGAAAATGACATGTTAGAAGAATAGGGTGTGACAGACCTACCCCCCTTACAAGAATCTCATCCTTGAGATTCCTAAACTAAGCTTTAAAAGGGATCGGGAAACTCGGATCTGAGGTAGTCTTCACGTTCCCAGGTGGCTTCTGCTTCAGTGTGGTTGCTCCACTGGACCTTGAAGTACTTGATGGTGGGGCTTCGAGTGTGTCGCACAGCCTCATCCAAAATGCAGATTGGCCTCTCACGATAAGTCAAGTCAGGCTGAAGGTCAATGGCTTGGTGATCGACGTCCTTGTGAAGCGCAGGCTTGTCTGGAACTTGGAGACACTTCCGGAGTTATGACAGTTGTGCACATCGGATAGTTCAGGTGGTAGTTCCAACTGATAAGCCACCTCTCATCGTCGTGCAGTGATCTTAAATGGGCCAATAAATCTTGGTCCGAGCTTCCCCTTAACGTGGAAACGCTTGGTTCCCTTAAGGGGGGTTACCCATAGGTACACATGGTCTCCGACTAGGAAGTTCACCTGTCAGCGACGAGTGTCAGCACAGCTCTTCTGTCTTGACTTGGCGGTCTTCAGACGCTCTCTGACTAGCTGCATTTGCTCTTCTGCTTCACGGAGAATATCTGGTCCAAAGACTAGCCCCTCTCCGGTGTCTGACCAATTGAGGGGTGTGCGACACTTGCGCCCATATAACGCTTCAAATCGTGCCATCTAGAGACTTGATTGGTAACTATTGTTATAGGAGAACTCAGCAAACGGAAGACAACCTTCCCATTTAGCTCCATATGCTAGGACATAGGCTCAGAGCATGTCTTCGAGAATCTGATTCACTCGTTCTGTCTAGCCTCCGGTCTATGGGTGGAAAGCAGTGCTGAAAGACAACTTGGTTCCCATGGCCTCTTGGAACTTCTTCCAGAACCTAGAGGTAAACTGGGTTCCTCGATCTGACAAAATCTCCTTAGAAACACCATGAAGACTTACGATTCTGTCGATGTATAGAGTCGCCAGCTGGTTGCCATCATAGGAAGTCTTGACAGGAATGAAATGGGCCACTTTGGTCAAATGGTCAACTATAACCCAGATGGAGTCATGACCCTTATTTGACCTGGGTAACCCAGTGATGAAATCCATTCCTATTTTATCCCATTTCCACTCGTGAACCTTGAGTGGTTGAAGGAATCCAGCAGGTCGCTGATGTTCAGCCTTGACCCTTTGGCACACATCACACTTTGCAACATAAGTGGCAATCTCCCTTTTCATGTTGTGCCACCAGAATCCTTTCTTCAAGTCTTGATACATCTTGGTTCCTCCAGGATGGATGGAATACGGGGTGTCGTGAGCTTCTTGCAAGATCAGATTCTTGAGCTCCATCTTGTTGGGCATGCAAATGTGATTCCCAAACCACACAAATCCTTGCTCACCCTCTGAGAAACTTGGGGCTTTGCCTGCCTTGATCTTCCTCTTGATGCCTTCAATACTCTCGTGTCCCTTCTGAGCTTCCTTGACATCATCCATCAGGGTAGGCTTGACTCAAGTTTGGCTAAGAATCCTGGTGCAACCAGTTGCAACCCGAAGCTTTCAAGTTCTTCATACAAGGCGGGTAGCCTTCCCTTAAGCATAGCATTCAAGGAACAAGCCTTTCTGCTTAAGGCATCTGCTACCACGTTAGCCTTTCCAGGGTGGTATTGGACATTGAGGTCATAGTCCTTGATCAACTCTAGCCACCTTCTTTGCCTCATGTTCAATTCCTTTTGAGTGAAGATATACTTTAAACTCTTGTGGTCGGTGTATATCTCACACCGTTTCCCTAGAAGGTAATGTCGCCAGGTCTTTAAGGCGTGAACTACAGCTGCCAACTCAAGATCATGAGTAGCATAGTTCTCTTCATGAGGACGTAGCTGTCTGGATAGGTATGCTACGACTCTGCCTTCTTGCATCAGGACACCAGCGAGTCCGGTTCTTGATGCATCACAATAGATCACAAATTCGTTGTGAATATCAGGTGTGGTCAGAACTGGGGCGGTGGTTAATCTCTTCTTCAGCTCTTGGAAGCTCTCTTCACACTTTGGTGTCCAGTCAAACTTCTTGTCCTTCTTCAGGAGCTGGGTCATGGGTCAGGCAATGCTTGAGAATCCTTCAACGAACTTGCGGTAATATCCCGCGTGTCCGAGGAAGCTTCTGACTTCTTTCACATTGCTCGGGGTTTTCCATTCAGTCACGGCCTGGTTCTTGGTGGGATCCACGGACAACCCTTTGGCATTCAGTACATGACCCAAGAACCCAACCTCATGCAGCCAAAATTCGCACTTGCTGAACTTGGCTTACAGTTGGTGCTCTCAAAGCTTGTCTAGGACCATCCTGAAGTGTTGCTCGTGTTCTTCTTCCGTCTTTGAGAAGACAAGAATGTCATCAATGAAGACGACAACAAACTTGTCCAAATATTCCATGAAGACTTCATTCATGAGATACATGAAGTAAGCTGGGGCATTGGTCAATCCAAAGGACATGACCGTGCACTCATACATGCCATATATGGTTACAAATGCCGTCTTCGGAATATCTTGGGGTCTGATTTTCAGCTGGTAGTACCCAGATCTGAGGTCGATCTTGGAGAACACCTTGGCCCCATAGAGTTGATCTAACAGATCTTCAATCTTGGGAAGTGGATACTTGTTCTTGATTGTAACTTCATTGAGGGAACGATAGTCAATGCATAAGCGGATAGTACCGTCCTTCTTTGCCACGAATAGAACAGGTGATCCCCAAGGGGAGGCACTATGGCGGATAAATCCCTTCCTCAACTGCTCTTCCAATTGCTTCTTCAACTCTGCTAACTCTTATGATCCCATTCTATAAGGCTTCTTATAGATGGGTCCTGCTCCGGGCATGAGCTCGATGATGAACTCAATGTCTCGGTCAGGAGGCATTCCCGGTAGCTCATCAGGAAAGACATCGGGGTATTCGCATACTACCGGCACTTTCTCCAATCCAACTTCAGTCAGATAGTTGACTTTGGTGGCTTGAGCAGAGGAGGGGTTGGAGGCAAATTTAACTTTGACTGCTTGCTCATTGGTTAAAGTGACAGTCCGGTTGGTGCAATCTAACAAGCCTTGGTGCTTGATGAGCCAATCCATTCCTAAGATCACATCCAAGCCTTGCGACCTTAAGATGATAAGGTCTGCTGGGAAGTCTACCCCATTAATGACAATCCCGACTCCTTTACATCCTATCTTGGATCTCATCTCCGCTCCGGGGGTTTGTACCACCATAGGGTTATTCAGGGGTGTAGGGGTCATGCCACTTTTTAATGCAAACCTTTGGGTGAAAAATGAACGCATGGCTCCAGAATCTAACAAGACAGTTGCAGGTGCTGAGTTGACAAGAAACGTACCCAGCACGACATCCGGGTTTTCCTGAGCTTCTTCTGCAGTGACGTGGTTCACACGCCCCTTGCCATTGTTGGGCGGGTTGTAGGGAGCCTGGTTCCTTGGGGGCATTCCACGACCTTGTGCTGGGTTCTGCGCATTGGGGCGTGGAGCATCGGCCTTCTTGTTGGGGCACACCCTTGAGATGTGTCCTGACTGACCACATCCAAAGCAAGTGACTTGGTTTGGGTTGTTGATCTTGTTGCCTTCACTGTTATTAGGGTTGTTGAAAGATGGCCTGGGGTTGGCATACTGCTGAGGCTAATAGTTGGTGCGAGGCGTAGGGGCTCTTGGCTGCTGATAGGTTGGCTTGACCAGGGCTGGCTACCACGAGCGAGGCTTCTGGTTGCTGGAGCTACCCTTGTTGATCATCTTGCGCTTACGAGTATCGTCCAAAGCATGTCGCTTATCCTCAAGCATGAGTGCCTTGTTCACCAGGTCAGGGAAGGTTGGGCAGTCACACACAACAAGCGAGTACTGCAGGGTCTGATTGAGGCCTTACATGAAGTGCTCTCTTTTGGCAGCATCAGTGCTGACATCTTCAGGAGCATACCTTGACAGAACACTGAACTTCTACATGTACTCCTTGACAGTGCTACTCCCTTGCTTCAGGGCCCGGAACTCGCGCTTCTTAATGGCCATAATACCAGAAGGAATGTGGGCCCTGCGGAATTCTGCCTTGAAGTCATTCCAAGTGATGTTTTGCCCCGCATGCATGACCTTGAATCCATCCCACCAAGCTCTGGCAGTTCCCCCGAGATAGTGGGCAGCATATGCCACCCTATCACGGTCTTCAGTGCAGCCGACAAGTTCCAATAGGTCCTCAATGGTGCGGACCCAGTTGTCTGCATCAACGGGTTCAGCAGTCTCGATGAAGGTGGGTGGTGCATGCTTCTTGAACTCTGCCAATGTGGAACGCCCATTGCCGTTCCCCGCCGGCTGGCGGTTCACGGCTTGAGCAATCATCTGGAGGGCTGCAGTGTTGGCTTGGCGTTCCTCCCGGAAGGCTTGGAGAAGCTGAGCCATGTCCATGTTTGGCGGTGGTGGCGGTGGTGGAGTCTGTCCTCGGGCTTGGTCCTAGTTGGCTCCTGCTTCAGCAGAACCTCCGGCTTCTTGCTGCTGGGTAGAGGTACTAGTACGTGTTACAACAGGCATCCTATTGGAGCGGTCAAGGTCTCATGATTGGGAGAGAAAAAAATGAGGGAAAGCAATATAGATGGGATGCCTAGTAAGGGGTGGGTGTGATACAATTTTAAGTTAAGCCAAGGCCGGAAGGGCCAAACTCATGCATTAAAACTGAATGGGTGATGTAGTTGTTTACAAATTTCCCAAGAGGGAAAGTACAACTTCCATCAAAACTAGTCGAAAGCAAACACAACACAACATGGTTTCATTTGAACCATTACACAGACTCAATTTCGCATAAGGGGTACACGACCTATCCTACCTTAAGGGTTACGGACTGGCCTATCCTAGTCCTGAACGGTGTCTAAGTGGTGGAATGGTGGGTCGGGTATTCTGGCTCCTCTTGGTCTTCCTCCTCATCTTCATTTGTGTCAGTCTCTTCGTCACTTGAGGGAGTGGGGGAGTGGAGGAGCTGAAAACGGCGCTGCTTCGCAGGGGGCACCATGAAGAGGTTGCGGTAGTCCTTCGCTGTCATACGGCATGGCTAAGATGACCCCTTGGCATTCGTGATCTGTGGGGGTCGCCCACCTCGATAGGCTACAACGGGTTGTCCAGGGGTGCACCGTCCTTCTTGATCCTGTCCGCCTTCATCTCAGCCAGGCGGAGGAGTTCCTTGGTCTCATGGAGTTCCTTCTGAAGCTCCACCGACTCCGAGGCCAAGTGTTGTGCCAGGCTGTCAGCACACAAGCTGAAGTAGGTCTGGAAACGGAGGAAAAGTCCTTCGTCCATGAGCGGAGCTGGTGCGCTGCTCTCGTCATCACCCTCCTTACGATAAGGAAGGTAACGCGTGGCTGGCTCACTTCCCATTTTTGGCAGAAGATCTCTAAGGCGAGTCAGCACCTTGAGTGCAGCAGTCTCAACGGCGAGGAACAGGGTCACCATCTAGGGTCCTTCAAAGTACCAGCTTGTCGGGGAGTCGTTCCCCCTCACGACTACCTCCACGTGATACTCCTTCTTGGTGTTGTTGACCCGGTGCTCGTGGTAGGAGAAGGTGGGGGCTCGAGTGAACTGGCACTTCCTGAGGCTGTCCTCGAGAAGCACGGGAAATCCGGTGGTCAGGAAGTCCTCGGGTATGACGGGCATCTACAAAAGTGGAAGGGGAAGGGTCAATAGGGGAAAGGTGACCTACGTTTGGGATAATTTTAGAAAACGTAGGTATAACGGTTATTTCGTAAATAGTCTCACTCTAACTAACATCCATGCTAACTAAGGCTTCTACAGTCAGGATGGCTCTGTCCCTGCAACATCGACGAATTTGAGTGGCCGAGCTCTGGCCGCGGCAGCCCCGCAAGGGGCTACCTCACCAGGCCCTCAGTGCCTCAATCACTGTGGGGACCGCGACTCATAAGTCATGATCACTGAATGCACATGTACAGTGATCCCAGAGATCAATGCTCACTGAACACACAGAAGCTGAATAACAAGAGTCTTACATCCATACATACCGTCTTACACAAATTATGACCATTATGGTCAAGTCTTACATAGATAAAGCCTCAAGGGCTGAATACCAAATAAACTCAAGCAGCGGAAATCTTCATTGATAAGTGGAACCCATGCCATCTTCCTTAACCCTACAGGCATTCTGACTGGGAAGCGTCCTAGTTAGCGTGTTCGTCACCAAAGAACTCTTCCTCGAACTCCTGCTCTTCCATGCCTGGTCAATTAAATAACCAGTGGCAAGCCAATGAGTACTTTGAATGTACTCGCAAGCAACCCATGATTTGGTTCAAAGTAACAATGCAACTGTACAACAAGTAAGCAACCTAGCTTCAGGCTAGTTGAGATGTCCTATCAACTTGTGAGATATGCATCAATGAACATGGGTAACCTTGAGAATAGGTTACAGATATCAACATAACTAGAATTTTGAATCAATGCCATGTCTTTCAACATGTCAAGTCACCACCTTGACACAAATAGTTCTCTTCCACACACACATGCACCGAGGTTGTAAAATTTTTGGACATAGTTTAAGTAGCACCTCCCAACTGTCCATGACCGTGGACACGGCTATTCGAATAGTTTGACACTCTGCAGAGGTTGCGCACTTTACCCACAAGATCCGGGAAGCTTTCGTGTCATCCACGATCCCGCAGTACCTCAAGTACTCGGGGGAAGCACCTGATCATTACCTTTACCTAGACGACACTAACATAGCGTCCACTCGTTGATACTCCGCCCTTTTTCACATTATTACGCATACACAAAGGGACCAACAGTGTGTCTGGTGCCCTGTGAAAACAGTCATGGCCGCCTATCCAAGCACGACCCCGTCTCGAGAGTGACCTCAAGTCACCCCCGTCACTAGTAATGTGGGCACCATGCTAGTATCAGCCTAAGTTATCAATAATGCCCCGTCCCATAAAGGGGTAGAGTGGTTGCACATGTTTGGTTGGGACGGTAATCACACATAAATATAATCCATCATTTTACACACACACACCAAAAGCTCTCTTCGGTACACCACTTCTTCCTCAAGTGGTGACCTGAGTTCAACATCTCCCAAGGGCATTAGGGGCACCCGATGGGGTTTTCGAAAGATTGTATCCACGAAGAGTTCAAGGTACACATGCATCATTATGCATCAACTAGTCTCTTGACCATGCAATCATGAACAAGGTAAGGTCATGAGTAGGGGTATGCAGCATGGGGAGGTTCACAACAAGTTTACCACCATCATATTTCATCATCATGCAATCGGAAAAATGGTACCGATGAACAAGAGGGGTGTCATGGTCAAAGGGTTGCTTGCCTTGATTGGCTTGTTCTTCGAGGTCTTAAAATCCTTCTCCTCCTTCTTCTTCAGCTACTTCGTCAAATACGGGATCTCAATGTCGCAAGAAAATAACGGAAAAATAAGACAGTAATAAAAACAGAAAAGTCAAAGTGCTCAAAAAAATGTCAACTTATTTTTGTAAAATGCTAGGAGGAAAACTAAGAAGGGGAAAATTCTTAGTTTTGGATTTGGAGTCAGGGGGACAGAGTAATGGATTTTTAAACAGGGATTTTATTGTTCAAATTTGAATTTAAATTTGAACGGTGCAGAAAAGTGCAGTGGATGTGTGTGAAAGTTACATCAATAAATAGGTGGGATTATTCTAAGATTTTAGGATTTGGATTTATTGCATTTGGATAAATATTTTATCCTGAGGAATTTTTTGAAAAGTGACAGAAAAGAAAAAGGAAAAATGGCACTGTGCCACTAGGCTAGGAAGGCCACAGTGCAGCAGGCCTAGGGGGGAAATCGGCCCGCGCAAGGCTGCCACGTCGAAGACGTAAAGCGAAGTACGCCTTCAATCGACAGGCGAACCGGTGCGCGCGCGTGCATTTTTAAGCCTGATGGGTGGATCCCACTCGTCAGGGCGTGAGGCTGACGGACAGGGCCCACCGCCGTCATCGTCTACCTCCGTCCAAAGGCGACGGCGAGCTCGCCGACGGTGATATAGGGCACGGGGGGATGCGTGGGTGGTACCGTTGGACTCGGGGGGATGTCGCGTTCGAGTGGTGGTGGAGGTGGTCGCCGGAGCAGCCTGGTTTGTCGGCGACGAGGTCACACGGCGGAGTTGCTTCGGGCGTCGATGGTTCCGGCCGTTCCCGGCTGCAAAAAGAGTGGGGAAGAGAGGGGAAAGCGTCAGCGATGCCTCGCGGTTCCACATCGAGAGAGAACGGGGGCGGAGGAGGCATGTACCGCGCGAGCGCCGACGAGCCGAGGCGGCGGAGCTCGAGCTCGATCTCGAGCTCGGGCGGCTCTGGAGATGAATGGGGGGTGCAGGAGGTTGATTATGAGTGTGGGGGAGCGACAGGGAGTGAGAGAAGGGCTCGGGGTCGCCTTATATAGGCTGCCCGAGGTCCACCGTAGGCGTAGCCTATGGGTGCCCGCGGGATTGGCTCGGGTGGCCGTTAGAGAGGGAATGGAGGGCTCGGGGGTGTACGCGGGGAGGTCTAGGCTTCTAGGGAGAGAGAGGAGGAGCGGGACGAGCTGCGGGCGGGCCATAGGAGCGGCACGAGCATTGGCCGAGCGGGGGGGCCCTCTGGCGCAAGATGCAGGAGAGAGAGGAGGGCACGGGAGCAAGTGGGCGGCCTGCTGGCGTGGAGCGGATGTCAAGGGCATCGACTGGCATGCGGGGAAGTCTCGAGGTGGTCGGGGGACGCGGCGTCAACGGTCGGGTGCCCTGCCAGGCGCTCCAGAGGTGTGGGCAAAAGTCCTGGGGAGCCTTGTCTCTGGATGCTGCAGGAGGTGTGGGCAAAAGTCCTAGGGAGCCTTGGATGCTCTGGAAAGCTGGGGGGAGAGAAGGGGCTGAGAGAGAGGGAGGAATCCACTGTCCAGAGTAGAAAAATGGGGTTCCACCCCCGTTCATCATTGCTTCCTCGGGCAGAAAAGCACCCAGGTGATAGAGGGGGACTAGGAGGGGTTGTGGTAGAAAGTAAAACTCATGGAAATTAGTGGAAGAGGACGAAGCGGGGGTTTTGGTAAAGTGGCAAAAGGTGTTTGATACTGGTTTGGGCAAGTAGATGATCTCAATTTGTCATGAGACTCCACAGGGTGAAATGGCACATATAATTAGGGCCTTCCCCAAATCTTGAGATCATTTGGGCAAAGTTGCCAATGCAACTTTTGTAAACCCTAGAAATTAGCAGAAATGAACTTGTGCAGATCCAGCTGAGTAAATCACTTCTCCTTGACGCACGAATTGGTATGGTGGCCTCATTTGGTCATGTGATCCTGCTCACAAAAGTTGGGATCAAGGAGAGAAAGTTGGCAGTACAAAGTTGTTCAAATTTGATTCTGATCAGAGGGGGTTTTGGGGCATTTTGGTGACCAAAATGACCTTGATTGACATGAGGCTTTGCAAGGTGATCACAATATGCATTTGTGAATTGCTGGATTTTCCTTGGGTTTATTGGAAAATATTTCTTTTAGAAATATTTCAAATACTTGAAATGGACAGAAATGGTTTTGGAGGGTTTTGCCCAATATTTTGAACATGACCATGTGTTGAAATTCTTATATATGGAAAATATATCTCCACTGAGTTTCCCTGATTTTTCTAAAATATTTTTGAAGCTTTTAAGTAGTTTTAACCTATTAAAGACCATTTTTGGCCTAAAGAAAAAGCCTTTAAATGAAATAGGAAAATTACCTTTAAAATTATATTTTTGTGGTTTATGGGAGTCCTGCATCTAATAGGTTTCAAATATACTCTTCGAAATATTTTTCATACCCCTAATCAAGTACTTGTAGTGCAAACCTTAATTCTGGGTTTTTTAGAAAACTAATTTTTGAAAATACTATTTGGTCAAATTATTTTTGTAAGAAAAAACTATATTGCACTATACACATGGCATGATCATTGGGCAGAAGTTTGGGGCAAGGAGATGAAGTATAAAAGTTGGAGTTGTGTTGACTTTAAAGAGCACTTAAAAATCACAGAGAGAAAAACCAAGTCCAAATAAAAAGCCAAATAATGCAAAAGTTTTTGTTGGTCCAAATTTTCATGCTTTATTAGTGCAAATGACATGTTACAAGAATAGGGTGTGACAATCACTCCCTCGCAGCAACAAATGGTTGGCTGTTGATCGTAATGGCAGTCCTTGTTTTCCTCGCGTTGGTTTATAGGGTCCACCTAAGGAATAACGTGGGGGCATAGTGAGCTCTCTCACTCTCTCTCCCGTGTGATCCGCTCGCGCGTTAAAAGGGGGGTGCCTGAGCATCGCAACTCAGGGGCTCTTACTGGCTCTCCAGCCCTCACCCCCTGGCCTTGACCCACGGCATCGCGACCTGTCATACCAGCGACAGCTGAGCTCGCTCGAGGGCCGGGACCCGAGGACATAGAGCATGAAGGAAAGCGCGGGGAAGAGGGGAGAAGCTCAGGAGGGCCTAGCCCAGCGACATCCCAGCTGCCGACGCGCAGGTCCGGCACCTCGCCAAGCAACGACTCCAACCTCCCGAGATAAGTCACGCTCCTGGAAAAGCTAAATCAACGAGACACCAAACCCTCACCTAATGCGGCTTTGTCACGGCGACGTCGCCTTCCTTTCTTGCCCAGCAGAGGCTGCTTGAGCGCTAAAGGGGACCTCCTGAGCATCGCACCTCGGGGGCTCTTACTGGACCTCGGGCCGCTCACCTCCTGGCCTTGACCACGGCATCACGTCCTGGCATACCAGCGACGTCTGAAGCCTGCCTGGGGACCGGGACCTATCAGCGTAGAGCATCAAGCCCTCATGAGGATAGAAAGGGGGAACCGAGCCGAGACAGGACAAGCATCTCGCACCACTCCGTAATAAGGATGATATTCACAAAAGACATAGCAGACGCTTTACATACCCCACGGGGTGTTTCTTTGATTCCTCGCAGGAAACAAAAGGTGCTAATCCTAAGGGACGCTAAGTACGCGCGCCTCCATGGTAGACGCCATCATGAACAATGGGCCACCAAGGACCAGCGCCAACCCCATCTAGATCAGCCGCGTCGGCGACCTGATGCGGCTGCCCTGCTCCGAGCACGATGCGAGCTCGGGGGCTCATAGCTGTCGTCGCTCATCTCCGGAGTCATGAGAAGCTAGGGAGATTCACTGGACCCTCCGGCTTCTCCGCTGCTGCCAGAGGAGCTGCTGGGGAAGCGGTTGGCAGGCCTAGCCCTCGCCACTTCGATGCCCCGGCCGCCTTCCTTGGGGCAGCACTCCAGTTGGCATCCTTCCATGTCAAAGACCTTGAAGAACATCAAGGAGGCGCCATTGTATTCGAAATGAATCACGAGGGCACCACCTGTTCGGCAGACCCGAGCGATCTTGCCCCAGCCCCGGGTCATGTAGACCTTGCCCGGAGCGACAACCTCAACCTCCGCTCCGGTCGCAGGGGGTACTTCAGTCAGCATGCTGCAGCCAGAGCTCAAGAGGCCCCCTCGGCGGCATCTCAAAGGCGAAATAGGGAGTAAGGTGAATCCAAGAGCTTGGAGGCATGGCGGCGTGAAGCACGAGCTCACGAGAAGAGCCCTCGGCATGGACTCCGGGAGCGACGATGCGCACAACCATGATTCGTCGCCATCGTCGGTGGCGCAGAGAGTGCCGCTCGGCGTCTTCTTCTCTAGTGTCGGAGTAATGGGCCACGGGTAGCCTCACCCGGGTCCCAGGATTTATCGACTTTGGGCCACCTCCTCCTAGCTGGGCCACAAGCTGAGGCTCCGCCCTTCGGGGGGCGGCTAGCTTGGTAAGCTGGCCACTAGAGGGCGGCTAACCGCCAGTCAATAGCACCACGAGCAACCGACTTCATCCAGCCTGCCTCTAGAGAGGGCGGGGTCAGGCAGGCGGCCAGCCTGCAGCCTCAGAGTCCGTGCCCCCTTTAAGAGAACGTGATGAAGCGTGGCTACAGTGAAGCCCTTACCCCCCCCCCAGATCGATGGTGCTGTGTGGCCACAGTGCCCTGTACGGAAGAAGATCTCGGCATGGCGTGGTACTATCTCCATCTACCCTTGATGTCACGCAAGACTGGCGGAGACCTGCTCCCCATGACGGCCTGTCGCTACGGCCCGCTAGCTGCGGGGCCTCCCAGGCAGTGACACCCCAAAAGACGGCGCACGCTGGATCAGTCGGACTAAGAGGGGGCCGGCCTCCAGCAGGCGGCAGTCCCCACCCTCGAAGTAAGGGAACCATTAACCTGAGGAGACCAGGTGTGGCTATAGTGATCGCCAACCAGGCGGCGGGACTGTAGCCACGCTGAGCTGACCAAACCCGCGTCATTAGCAGCATCACTACAGTGAATGGCCTGTCGGCTCCGTACCAGACCAGTCGGCGGGCCCCAGTAGTCGGCGGAGCAGCCGAAGGCCGGAGACGCTGACAGCCGGGCCCAGCAGCCGACCATATTACCAATGTACCCCTGGGGGGTAGGTGAGGGAGTCACGGATTAGGGGGTGTCCGGATGACCGGACTATGACCTTTGGCCGGACTCCTGGACTATGAAGATACAAGATTGAAGACTTCGTCCCGTGTCCGGATGGGACATTCCTTGGCGTGGAACGCAAGCTTGGCGATACGGATATGTAGATCTCCTTCCATTGTAACCGACTCTGTGTAACCCTAGCCCTCTCCGGTGTCTATATAAACCGGAGGGTTTTAGTCCGTAGGACGAACAACAATCATACCATAGGCTAGCTTCTAGGGTTTAGCCTCTCTGATCTCGTGGTAGATCTACTCTTGTACTACCCATATCATCAATATTAATCAAGCAGGAGTAGGGTTTTACCTCCATCGAGAGGGCCCGAGCCTGGATAAAAACATCGTGTCCCTTGTCTCCTGTTACCATCCGCCTAGACGCACAGTTCGGGACCCCCTACCCGAGATCCACCGGTTTTGACACCGACATTGGTGCTTTCATTGAGAGTTCCTCTATGTCGTCACCTTTAGGCCCGATGGCTCCTCCGATCATCAACAACGACGCGGTCCAGGGTGAGATTTTTCTCCCCGGATAGATCTTCGTATTCGGCGGCTTTGCACTGCAGGCCAATTCACTTGGCCACCTGGAGCAGATCGAAAGCTACGCCCCTGGCCATCAGGTCAGATTTGGAAGTTTGAACTACATGGCTGACATCCGCGGAGACTTGATCTTCGACGGATTCGAGCCACAGCCGAGCGCGCCGCACTGTCACGATGGGCTTGATCTAGCTCTGCCACTGGACACTGCCCAGAGGGTCGCTCCGGTATCCGCTCTGACCCTTAGCTCGGAGCCGACTACGCCGATCGAGGACAGGTGGCTGGACACCGCCTCGGGGGCTGCAATCTCTACGGCGATCGAGCCGAACACAAGTCTTGTCCTTCGTGAAGCTCGCGACTCCAAGGTGCCGGACTCCTTTCCGGATTCCAAGCCTTCCACACCCCTGCCGATCGAACCCGATTGTGCGCTGATCATGGAGTTCGCTGCCGCGGACATCTTTCAGCACTCGCCCTTTGGCGACATTCTGAATTCACTATAGTCTCTCTCTTTATCAGGAGAGCCCTGGCCAGACTATGGTCAGCAAGGTTGGGATGCGGATGATGAAGGAATTCGAAACCCACCCACCACCCACTTCATAGCCACTTTCGATGATTTAGCTGACATGCTCGACTTCGACTCTGAAGACATCAACGGTATGGACGCCAATGAAGGAGACGACCAAGAACCAGCGCCTATAGGGCACTGGAAAGCCACCTCGTCATACGACATATACATGGTGGACACCCCAAAAGAAGGGAATGGTGATGGAAAAATGGAGGATGACCCCTCAAAGAAACAGCCTATGCGCCGGCGTCAGCGGCGCCGCTCTAAATCCCGCCAAAGCAAAAATGGCGATTCCGGCACGGGAGATAACAACACCCCGGACAGTGCCGAAGACAACCCCCTCCATTAGGATTTAGCACAGGAGGATGGAGAAGCCAGCCCTCATGAGAGAGCGGCAGACAGAGAGGTCGAGGACGATAATTACATGCCTCCCTCCGAAGACGAAGCAACCCTCGACGACGATGAATTTGTCGTGCTTGAGGATCCCGTTGAACAAGAGTGTTTCAAACGCAGGCTTATGGCCACGGCAAGCAGCCTCAAGAAAAAAACAGCAGTAACTTAGAGCTGACCAAGACTTGCTAGCCGACAGATGGACTGAAGTCCTCGCTGCCGAAGAGTACAAACTCGAACGCCCCTCCAAGAGCTACCCAAAGCGCAGGCTGCTACCCCGATTAGAGGAGGAAGCAACTAAACCTACATCACCAGCGTACGACGCGGCCGACCAGCCACCCCGTGGCCGCGACAGAGAGGCCTCTTGGCCATCAATTCAAGCCGCACCCCGGCGCCGCTCAAAAAGTACCAAGGCACGGGGAAACGCGCCAGACCTGCGAGACATATTGGAGGACAAGGCAAGGCAAACAAGATCGATCTACGGATCGCGTGGGCGCCCCACGACACGTGACGAAAACCGTCATGCCGGATATGGCAAATACGGCCAGGCTGAACACATCAGACAAAGCTCATCTGGGCTACGTCGTGATATAGCCTAGTACAGAGGCGCCGGACACCCACTATGCTTCACAGATGAAGTAATGGATCATCAAATCCCCGAGGGGTTTAAACCTGTCAACATAGAATCATACGATGGCACAACAGATCCTGCGGTATGGATAGAAGATTATCTCCTTCATATCCACATGGCCCACGGTGATGATCGACATGCTATAAAATACCTCCCAATCAAGCTTAAAGGACCAGCTCGGCATTGGCTTAACAGCTTGCCAGCAGAGTCAATCGGTTGCTGGGAGGACCTGGAAGCCGCATTCCTTGACAATTTCCAGGGCACCTATGTGCGACCACCAGACGCCAGTGACCTAAGCCACATAATTCAGCAGCCAGAGGAATCGGCCAGACAATTCTAGACACAGTTCCTAACCAAGAAAAATCAAATAGTCGACTGTCCGGACGAAGAGGCCCTTGCAGCCTTCAAACATAACATCCGTGACGAATGGCTTGCCCGGCACCTAGGACAGGAAAAGCCGAAATCCATGGCAGCCCTCACGACACTCATGACCCGCTTTTGCGCGGGAGAAGACAGCTGGCTAGCTCGTAGCAATAACATGACCAAGAGCCCTGGTAATTCGGATACCAAGGACAATAATGGCAGGTCGCGTCGCAGCAAGCACAAGCGCCGCATTAACGGAGACAATACTGAGGATATGACAGTCAATGCCGGATTCAGAGGCTCTAAACGCGGTCAGCGGAAAAAGCCATTCAAAAGAAATACTCCGGGCCTGTCCAGTTTAGACCGGATACTCGATCGCTTGTGCCAGATACATGGCACCCCCGAACAACCAGCCAATCACACCAACAGGGGTTGTTGGGTGTTCAAGCAGGCAGGCAAGTTAAGTGCCGAAAACAGAGACAAGGGGTTGCATAGAGATGACGAGGAGGAGCCCCGGCAGCCGAACAACAGAGGACAGAAGGGTTTTCCCCCACAAGTGCAGACAGTGAACATGATATATGCAACCCACATCCCCAAAAGGGAGCGGAAGCGTGCACTCAGGGACGTATATGCGTTAGAGCTAGTTGCCCCAAAGTTCAACCCATGGTCCTCCTGCTCGATCACCTTTGATTGAAGGGACCACCCCACTAGCATCCGTCACAGTGGATTCGCCGCATTGGTTCTAGACCCAATCATTGACGGATTTCACCTCACTAGAGTCCTCATGGACGGCGGCAGCAGCCTGAACCTGCTTTATCAGGATGCAATGCGAAAGATGGGCATAGATCCCTCAAGGATTAAACCCACAAAGACGACCTTTAAAGGCGTCATACCAGGTGTAGAGGCCAGCTGCACAGGCTCCGTTACACTCGAAGTGGTTTTCGGATCCCCGGATAATTTCCGAAGCGAGGAGTTAATCTTGGACATAGTCTCGTGCCGCAGTGGCTATCACGCCCTGCTCGGGCGAACTGCATTTGCAAAGTTCAATGTGGTGCCGCACTACGCATACCTCAAGCTCAAGATGCCAGGCCCTCGAGGAGTCGTTATGGTCAATGGAAACACCGAACACTCTCTCCGAACAGAGGAGCACATGGTGGCCCTCGCGGCGGAAGTACAAAGTAGACTCTCAAGGCAATTCTCCAGTCTGGCTGTTAAACGTCCGGACACCGTCAAGTGCGCCCGGAGTAACCTACAACAAGACCGGCTGGCACGTTCCGAGCAAGCATAGCAGTGCGGCCCCAACCCTAGCCCTCGCGAGATTGCGAAACCAGTACCACACGTACATAATTACGCCCTGGAAATACCATGGGCATAAGGGGAGGGGCACAACCACAGCACGCCCAGAATGCGGCTCAACCGCACTAGGGGCTCCCGATTTTGTCATTTCTTTTTTCTTACTTTCAGGACTTAATTCTCCGAAAGCCCTGTCCAGCAGTACAATCGCCGAACACACGATGCAACAGCCAGGGAGGCAGCAAGCTATGTTGAATGTCCAGGTGGTCTCTTTAACGAGCTAAATACTTTTCTTACATAAAGTCCCGCAGCTTGCCCCTGGAGGGGGACATGTCAAATAATCCCATCTATTGCTTATCACACTATTTGTATCATTCTACTTTCATAGCAGCCTTTTAATAAACAATAAATAGCTCTTGTCTATTATTGCATTCATTTTTATGGAAATATGTTCAGTTATGACATTATGCAATCATACACTTTGGTACGGCCAATACACCACGGGCTTAAGTACCCCAGAATACGGTGTGAGAAGACCGAACACTCTCATGAGTGCGGCACCCCGAACTTATAGCATTATATGCATCGGCTCCGAATCATGTCTTGGGTCAATAGTTGGGTTTGCCCGGCTCCCATGTTTTGGTACCTTACGTTCCGCTATATCGGCTAAGGTAGCGTTGGAAGAACTACTGCGATTGTGCCCCAGTTGAGCTGGGCTAACACCTTAGTAGAGAAAGCTAAAACTGACCGTCATGATAGGGCGAGAGCCGGTCGCTGTTCGAGAGGTTTTTCGAGTCCCTAAAGACTTATGCCGCTTAGAGCGAGGAGCTGGCTTTGTCCGGCCTAGGTGTGGATAGCGCCCCGAACTCGGTCTTCCGAATACTAGGGGCTTCGCCGAAATTTAAAATTATATAATTCTATGGCTAAGTGAGAGTGATAAAGCATTATAAGTCCGATTGCCTTGTTCGTTGTGCTGAGCGCCTCCCTCGAAGGACCCAAGAATGGGAACAAGAGCGCTCAGGTTTATCCCGAACACCCCAGCACTCGTGGCATGGGGGTAGAAGCCGATGACTTGCATCTCTCAGATTTAATAAACGGCCGCACAGAAGGTAATATTTTAAATTCAAAAAGCGTTGCTTAGCGCATATGAACAAGTTTTCAGCGCACAGGATAAACATGAGCGAGTGTACTCAAAAATTAAATCCTCGGAACATTCGTTCGCCACAAGGCGGGCACCCTTCAAGACATCCTCATAGTACATCTCGGGCCTGCGATGCTCCTTCCCCTCTGGTGGTCCTTCTATCACCAGCTTCTCAGCATCCAGCTGGCCCCAGTGCACTTTGGCACGGGCAAGGGCCTGACGGGCGCCTTCGATGCATACGGAGCGCTTGATGACTTCAAGCCATGGACAGGTATCCACCAGCCGCCTCACCAGCCCAAAGTAGCTCTCAGGCAAGACCTCCCCAGGCCACAGCCGGCCTATAAGGCCCTTCATGGCATGTTCGGCTACCTTATGGAGCTCGACCAGCTACTTCAGCTAGTCGCTCAAGGGAACCGGGTGTCCGGCCTCAGTATACTAGGACCAGAACACCTTCTCCGTCGAGCTCCCTTCTTCGGCTTGGTAGAATGCGGCAGCGTCGGACACACTGTGGGGCAGACCTGCGAATGCTCCTGGAGAGCTCCGGATTCGGGTAAGTAACAAGTAATTCACTTTCACATTCTTGCTTTGCATAAAGAATGCCTTACCCGCCTCTATCTTCTTCATCGCCTCCATTTCCTGGAGGGCTTTTTGGGCTTCGGTCTTGGCAGATTTGGCGCTTTCAAATGCCGAGGCAAGCTCGGACTCTCGAGTCTTGGAGTCAAGCTCTAAACTCTTGTGTTTCTTCACAAGAGCATTGAGCTCTTGTCGCACCTCCGCCACCTGCGCCTCTTGTTTCTCTCGCTTGGTGCGCTCCACGGCCGCATTGTCTTCGGCCTTGGATAACGTTTCCTTCAGGGTCGCCACCTCGGTGGTGGCCCCTGTAAACCCCCATGTTGGTCCTGTCATTATTTGCAACCAGGTATTTTCATAGACTTACATAAGGTACTACTTACCTTCCTTGCCCTCGAGCTGCTTCTTGGCACGGCCGAGCTCGTTCTCAGACCGCTCGAGGCTCTGCTTCAATGCATCGACCTCCGCAGTCAGTGCGGCAAAGGTCAGCAGCGCAGCCTGCATTCCCATATTGACATATTTATGTTAGACTCCAGCGTATATCTTTTTAGATCCTTAGTCTTGCTTTTCTTTCCGAACACCAAACTGAGCATCAGGGGCTACTGTCTATGCGGTAATATTCTTACATGTCTTAAATTCATACCTCAAAGCCTGTTAGAAGGCTGGCACAGGCTTCTGTCAGCCCGCTCTTGGCGGACTGAACCTTCTGGATCACCGCACTCATAATAGTGCGGTGCTCCTTGTCGATGGAGGCGCCGTTAAGCACCTCCAGCAAATTATCCGGTGCCTCCGGTTGGACGGAGGTTACCGACGTCGTAGGCTTGCCTTCTTATGAAGGGGCCGCCTGCCGAACTCACAAACCACTAAAGGTTCCGGTGCGGCGTCCGGCCCAGGACCGGACTTAGAGCCCTTTGGGGTTTTGTCCCCCTTGCACCTGGAATCCGGAAGGTCGCCTTGCGGTGCCTCCGAGGCTACCTCCTCCGGGCACGTCCTCTTTTGGGACTCCACCTCGGCATCGTCCGCGGAGCGAGGGGAGGTAGCGGTCGGGAGTGAAAGGCTATTCACATCCAACGAATCTAGGGATCCGCTCAACGAAGCGTCGAGCTAGGCCTTGGGCGGACTGCATGATTATGTTCGGCGTTAGACGATACTGTGTACTAAAGGAACGCCATGAGTTATTCTGGTATCCGGATACTTACGATGTTGCCAGGGGCTTGGCCCTGGATGGCCACTCCTCTCCGCCGTTGTCGGCGTCGGAGGCGTAGTTCGGAAGAAGGGTCTTCCCCTTCTTGGACCCACCGGCCTCCCCATTTGGGGCGGCCTTCCTTTTCTTTCCTCCCCCCATTGGAGGGGGAGAGGCTTCTTCTTCCTCCTCCTCGTCTTCGGAGGGGGAGTGCACTTCGGGGTCGTCAGGCGATGAGTCCGACACCACTTGGCGTCGGGAACTCTTTCGAGTCCCCATGTCTTTCTTCTTGGCCTTCTCCGGCACCACGTGAGGTGCCGGAACCAGCAGCTTCGCCAGGCGGGCGTCTGCTGGGCCTTCGGGCAAAGGAGCCAGATAGTCGATCTGTCCGGACTTCTTCTGCCAGTCCTGTTAAAGGAATGGGAGCTTAGATCCCACATAGAGTCAAACTATGAAAAACAAGTACCCTGTAATGGGTAAACTAAGCTTACCATGCTGGCTTGGCGCTTCGCGCAGAATCCGTGATCCTCGGTAATGGGAGGGTGAACCTCAGAGCTCTTGAAAAGCACCTTCCAAGCATCTTCATGCGTTGTGTCGAAGAGCCTAGACAAAGTTTGGTGCTGGGCCGTGTCGAATTCCCACAAATTAAAAGCCCGTCGTTGACACGGGAGGATTCGGCCGAAGAGCATGACCTGGACCACGGTGACAAGTTTAACCTTCCTGTCGTTCAGGTCTTTGACGCAGGTTTGGAGTCTGTCAGCTCTGCCGAATTACCCCATGATAGGCCCGTCTCTTTCCAAGAGGTGAGCCGTGTGGGGATGCCAGATCGGAATTCGAGGGCCACCGCCCATTCTGGGTCACGCGGCTCGGTAATGTAGAACCACCCCGATTGCCACCCCTTGATGGTTTCCACAAAAGAGCCCTCGAGCCATGTGACATTGGGCATCTTGCCCACCATGGCGCCTCCGCACTCTGCTTGCCGGCCGACCACAACCTTCGGCTTGACATTGAAGGTCTTTAGCCATAAGCCGAAGTGAGGCTTGATGCGGAGGAAGACCTCGCACATGACGATGAACGTCGAGATGTTGAGGATGAAGTTTGGGGCGAGATCGTGGAATTCCAGGCCGTAGTAGAACATGAGCCCCCGGAAAAATGGGTGGAGTTGGAAGCCCAGTCCGCGGAGGAAATGGGGAATAAACACAACCCTCTCATGGGGCCTAGGGGTGGGGATGAGCTGCCCCTCATCTGGGAGCCGGTGCGCAATGTCGTTGGACAAGTATCCGGCTTTCCTCAACTTTTTGATTTGCCCCTCCATGACGGAGGAGGCCATCCACCTGCCTCCCGCTCCGGACATCGTTAGAGAAGGTTGAGGTGGGAAGTGCGGACTTGGGCGCTGGAGCTCGAGTGCGTGGAGATGGATAAGCAAATGAGGAAGAAGGCGTAAATGGAAGGAGTGGATTCTTATCCCCTTATATGGGCGGTCGAAACTATGTACCCCCACCAGCCTAGTAAAACTCGCTTATCTCCCAAGCGCCATGATTAATGGCGCGGTTGGGTTACCCAAGCCCGTATTGATGAGAATCCCGGAATAAGGGGACACAATCTCTGCTTTGACAAGACGTGCCAAGGAAACCGCCTCGCTAAACGCGCTGAGGTGGGACAGTAAAATGATTCGAATAAAATCTTGGCCGTGGCATGATGTCATGCTGCGGAGTACGTCAGCAGATTAGATTTATACAAATATTATTCTCTCTATGGTGGTATGTGGAACTTAGTTTGCATAACCGTACACTATCCTTGTGTTAAACATCTTCTATGAAGTATTCGGAGGAGGAACTCGCCTTGCAATGCCGAAGACAATTTGCGCGCCGGACTCGTCGTCATTGAAGCCTGATTCAGGGGCTACTACGGGAGTCCTGGATTAGGGGGTGTCCGGATGACTGGACTATGAATTTTGCCGGACTCCTGGACTATGAAGATACAAGATTGAAGACTTCGTCCCGTGTCCAGATGGGACATTCCTTGGCGTGGAAGGCAAGCTTGGCGATGCGGATATGTAGATCTCCTCCCATTGTAACCGACTTTGTGTAACCCTAGCCCTCTTTGGTGTCTATATAAACCGGAGGGTTTTAGTCCGTAGGACGAACAACAATCATACCATAGGCTAGCTTCTAGGGTTTAGCCTCTCTGATCTCGTAGTAGATCTACAATTGTACTACCCATATCATCAATATTAATCAAAGCAGGAGTAGGGTTTTACCTCCATCGAGAGGGCCCGAACCTGGGTAAAAACATCGTGTCCCTTGTATCCTATTACCATCCGCCTAGACACATAGTTCGGGACCCCCTACCCGAGATCCGCCGGTTTTGACACCGACAGTAGGCCTATATAAGCCCCCCAGGGCACCCATGCAAAGGGTTCCCACTTTAATAGAACTAGTCAGATCACTAGAGCAGGGGAGAGCTAGCCTTGCTTCCTCCTACCTCTAGCATATAGCTCGAGGATCATACTTGTATCACTTGTGCCATAGTGATCATCGGAGACCCCGCAGAGCAGGAGTAGGGGTATTATCTCCAAGGAGAGTGAGGGAGTCCTGGATAAGGGGTTATCCGGACAGCCGGACTATATACTTTGGTCGGACTGTTGGACTATGAAGATACAAGATAGAAGACTTCGTCCCGTGTCCGGATGGGACTCTCCTTGGCGTGGAAGGCAAGCTTGGCGATTCGGATGTAGATCTCCTTTTCTGTTAACCGACCCTATGTAACCCTAGCCTCCTCTGGTGTCTATATAAACCGGAGGGATTAGTCCGTAGGAGACAACAACAATCATACCATAGGCTAGCTTCTAGGGTTTAGCCTCTCTGATCTCGTGGTAGATCAACTCTTGTAATACTCATATCATCAAGATCAATCAAGCAGGAAGTAGGGTATTACCTCCATCGAGAGGGCCTGAACCTGGGTAAACATCGTGTCCCCAGCCTCCTATTACCATTAGTCTTAGACGCATAGTTCGGGACCCCCTACCCGAGCTCCGCCGGTTTTGACACCGACATTGGTGCTTCCATTGAGAGTTCCTTAGTGTCGTCGCTATAAGTCTCGATGGCTTCTCCAACCTTCAACAACGCCTTCCTGGGTGAGACTTTTCTCCCCGGACAGTTCTTCGTGTTCAGCGGATTCGCACTGTGGGATAACTCACTTGGCCATCTAGAGCAGATCGATAGCTACGCCCCCGACCATCAGATTAGGTTTGGAAACCTAAACTACACTGCCGACATCCACGGAGACTTGATCTTCGACGGATTCGGGCCCATGTCAGGTGCGCCGAACAATCACGACATGCATGACCTAGATCTACAGTCGGACGATATTCGGAACATCGCTCCCGCTACAGCTTCGAACTTCGTGCCAGAGCAGGTCGTGCCCTCCGAGGATGGGTGGATGGACCCCGCCCCGTAGCCCGCACACTCATCGGCATTGAAGCCGAACACAGACTCCTCTCCTCAGGAAATCTGTACCTCCGGATCCCCGGACTCATCTCTGGTAGTGTGTTACGGACCGCGCGCATCTGTGCCCATCGAATCTAACTGTGCTCCGGTTATGGAGTTCGCCGCCGCGGATATCTCGAAGACGTGCTAAATTCATTAAGGTCTCTCTCTTTGTCAGGAGACTCCTGGCCAAACTATGTCCGGCCCGGGTGGGATACGGAGGACGAAGAAAATCGCTACCCACCCACCACCCACTTTGTAGCCATTGTCGATGATCTAACAAACATGCTTAACTTCGACCCCAATAGCATCGATGGTATGGACGTCGATACAGGGAACAATCGGGAACCACATCCCATGAGGCGCTGGACTGCCACTTCAGCACATGACGTCTACATGGTGGACACGCCCAAGGAAGACAATGGTGACAAAAAGGACACAACGGATGATAAACCCCCTGCCCAAAAGCAAAAACGACGGTGCAGGCGCCGCCTCAAGTCCAGTCACAGTAAAAACAACGATAAGAACCTAAAACAGGAAGACACTCCGGTTGACTCCGAAGGCAACAAAGACCATAGGGACACAGCGATGGAGCAGGATAAGCCAGGTCATGCCGAACACAGCCCAGAGCAGACGCCCGATCATAGAAATCCAGAGGGCCGAACTCATCATACTACCTCGAAAAATAAGAACAGTCCGGTTGACGATGCGTTCATCATCCCGGAAGAACGTTCGAAACAAGACAACCTCTGCAGAAAACTCCTGGCCACAACATGGAGCCTGAAGAAGCAGAAGCAAAGGCTCAAGGCCGTGCAGGACATGCTCAGCCGAAGATGGAACAAGGTGCTGGACTCAGAAGGGAAATGTGGCAACGATCGCTGCACAAAGAGCTACCCAAAGCGCAAACTGCTACCTGAATTTGACGAGCAAGCCGCAGCGCCCGTTCGTCCAAAAAACAACACGACTACTCAGCCAGACCACCCACCCCACGGCCGCGATAGAGCAGCCACTGATACCGCACACGATCTACGAGAGCTCTTGGAGAAAAATGCCAGTGTTGCCAGATCCATCTATGGGTCCAGAGGACGTGCTCCGACGTGGGATTATGGTCACCACAACGATCATACTGATCGAATACCATTCCAGAATCAACACCAGGAGCAACAACAGCCGATAGCATGCCCCGACACAGCCAAATACAGAGGGGCTGCACACCCCCTGTGCTTCACTGATGAGGTGCTAAATCATGAATTTCCACAGGGATTCAAACCCGTGAATATAGAGTCATACGACGGAACGACAGACCCTGGGGTCTGGATTGAAGATTTTATCCTTCACATACATATGGCTCGTGGGATGACCTCCACGCCATCAAATACCTCCCCCTCAAGGTAAAAGGACCAGATCGTCATTGGCTGAAAAGCCTCCCCGAAAACTCAATTGGAAGTTGGGAGGAAATTGAGGACGCTTTCAGGGCCAACTTTCAAGGAACCTATGTCCGGCCTCTAGATGTTGATAATTTAAGTCACATAATACAGCAGCCCGGAGAGTCAGTCCGCAGTCTTTGGAACAGATTCCTCAGTAAGAAAAATCAAATTGTCGACTGTCCGGATGCTGAAGCCTTAGCGGCCTTCAAACATAGTATCCGAGACGAGTGGCTTGCCAGACACCTCGGCCAAGAAAAGCTGAGAACGATGGCAGCCTTAACAAGCCTCATGACCCAATTTTTTGCGGGCGAGGACAGCTGGTTGGCCCGTAGGGCACCAGCGACCCAGGCACATCTGAAATCCGAGATGGCAACGGGAAGCCATGGCGCACTAAGCACAAACGTCGAAATAACGACATTCCGGACAACACGGTGGTCTACGCCGGATTCAGGGGCTCTCGACCTGGTCAAGGAAAGAAGCCGTTTAAGGGCAGTAAAGAGGAACCACCCGGACTGAACAAAGTCCTGGACAGATTATGCCAAATCCATGGCACTCCCGACAAACCTGCAAATCATACTCACAGAGAATGTTGGGTTTTCAAGCAGGCCGGCAAGTTAAACGCCAAACACAAGGGAAGGGAAACACCAAGTGAAGACGAGGATGAGCCTCGCCAGCCGAACACCAGGAGCCAGAAAAAATTCCCACCGGATGTCAAAACAGTAAACATGGTACACGTAACTCACACAGAGTCCGTAGCCCCCCAATTCATCCCTGGGCAATTTGCCCGATCACTTTTGCACGGAGGATCGACTGCCTTGGTGCTTGACCCAATAATTGATGGATATCATCTTACTCGCGTCCTAATGGACGGCGGCAGTAGTCTTAATCTGATATATCAAGACACTTTCCGCACGATGGGGATAGACCCATCCAGAATAAGTCAAAATAACGCCACCTTCAATGAGTGATTCCAGGCGTGGTATCCCACTGCTGGGGCTCCCTCGTATCAGAAGTGACATTCGGTTCTCCCGACAACTTTAGGAGCAAGAACCTACTCTTCAACATCGCCCCCTTCAGCAGCGATTATCATGCATTGCTTGGAAGAACGACCTTCGCTTGCTTTAACGCAATACTGAACTACGCCTGCCTTAAACTCAAGATGCCCGGTACACGCGGCGTCATCACGGTTAGCAGAAACACAGAGCAGTATGCAGTAGTTCCCGCTGCCGGACTCTAAGCGGCCTCTCCCACCGGAATGCATGGCCGGTCGTCAAGACCATGGACACGGTTAGACGACTCGAGTACACCATTTTCCACAATAGCTCGGATAAACCTGAGCTAGGTGTTGTACATGTGTCCCCATAAACAATACGAGGTGTTGCACAACATGTAACAAAGCCCACAATTTGGCTCGCCTCATTAATAGGCAAATATCTCGAACATCCTTCGAGCATAACTAACTTTTCGCACACTTACTCCTTTTCCTTTCATGAATTTTTGTTCCTACAGACACTACGAGTGCGACACCCTTTCAGGATACGGCACAACGGAGACAAAGGCGCAGACGTGCAGCAGGGCCCCGTTCAGAGGTTTCTCTTTAGATTAAGCCCCTACGTAAACCTTCTTTACTGTCTTTTGTTGTTCGACATCCCATAGGTATTTCATACACCTATAAGGGATACTGGCGTTATAGGCTTTTTGCTACGACAGATTAATGCATGTACTTGGAATTTCAGGGTCAAGGGCGGCATTCAGCCCAATATATGCTACAAAGTCCGAATACCTTTGGGAGTGTTCGGCGTCACGAGTTTGGCCCTATATGCATCAGCTCCGAATCATGTCTTTGGTAAAATGTTGGGTTAGCCCGGCTCCTGGGTTTGCTGCCTTACATTCTGTTCTATCGGCTAAGGCGGCCAAAGGAGAAATACTGCAATTGTGCCCTCGTTATTCCGGATGAGCACCTCAGTAGAGAAAGCCGAAAACTGACTGTCATGATACAGCGAGAGACTAGTCAACCACTCGAGGACTCAATGTAATCTATAGGATTCCTCCACATTAACGAAGGACCGGTTTCCCGATCAAGTATGCACACCGTATCCGGATGCTCGCGGAAGTACCAAGTGCTACATAGTAGCCCCACCTTTCAAACTCCTATGGCTAAGTGAAAAGTGCTACAGCTATATAGTCCAGTTGCTTGGTTCGACGTGCGATCACCTCCTTAATGGACCAAGACGTTGGATCAAGTGTGTTTACACCTTCTTTTTTTTCGAACACCCCCGCATTATATGCGTGGGGGCTAAAGCCAACGACTGCTAACTTTCACGTTATATGTATACATACATAGCCACCAAGGAGACATGGTAATACTTTCAGGCAAAAGTATAAAAAAGAGCCTCTATAATTAAACACATAACTATTTACAATTAATAGAATCGTCACTCAAACATGACATCCTTCGAGCACTGAGCCTCTATCTTACGGGCACCTTCTATGACCTGCTCAAAATAGTGCTCGGCTGGGTCTTGGCTTCCTGCCGGACCCCGGGTCGCAATACTGGTGGCATCCATGTCCGCCCAGTATGTCTTCACACAGGCAAGGGCCATCTGCGCACCCTCTATGCATGCCAACCTCTTCTCGGCATCTATTCGCGCTCTGGCGCCAAATAATTGTTGCACCAAACCAAAGTAACTGTCCGGCTTCAGCTCCTTCGGCCCCAGATGGTCTATTACAGACCTCATTGCAAGGCCGGACAGCCTATGGAGCTCGGCTATAGCGGCCATCTTCTCACTCAAGGGTAAGGAGCGCGCTGGGGCACTAAATTGCATCCAGAACAGGCTCTCCATTTTGTTATCTTCATGATCCTTGAATAACTTGGTCGCATCAGCCGCACTCTTCGCCAAGTCCGCATACTCATCTGCGGCACTCCATAGCTTATCTAATGGAGCATACTTTGGATCTAAAAAGTTCATCCGCAACAAATAAGGATTTCCAGCTGCGATTTCTCCGGCTTGTCGAAGTTCCTCCCGTGTGTCTCTAATCTGAGAGCGCGTCTCTTTAGCCGAATCCAGCGCCTTCTTCAGGTCGGCCGCCTTTGTCTGATTCTCCCTTTCGAGAAGCTCATACCGGCCGGTGGCATCCCTCAGTTCCATAGCCATCTCGGCTATCTTCTCTTCGCTGCGGAGACGAGCAGCCTGTTCGGATTTCAACCCTTCGGCTGCCTTTAGAGAAGCCGCATTGCTAACCCGGGCTTGTTCCTTGGCTAGGGCAAGCTCCGCCCTTAGGGCCTCAATGGCAGTAGCCCCGCCTGCAGCCACATCGCATTATATTGTTATTACAAACTCCTTACAATCTCTTACAACAAATAAGGAAAACAAGCACATACTCTGTGACTAGTCAATCCTCTTCTTTATAAGCGTGACGTCGGTATCTACTACATCAATTTGTCGCCTTAATTCGGCAAGCTCAACATTCCGGTCTATCGCTGGATCCTTAGCAACCTACACATCAACACAAGTACGATGATTACATGGGATCGTGATCCTCCGTTTACCGCCATCGGCTGGCAACTGCAGTCTCAGGGGCTACTATCTATACAGAGCACATCTATTGCATGTGGCGCAACCAAAAATAGCGTATTTTGCTGCTTACCTCAAAGCCTTCGAGGAAGCTCCTAAAAGCTTCAATTAACGCACTCGTGGTGGAGGAGATTTTCTCCAACACCATACCCATTAGTGTACGATGATCCTCCGAGAGAGCAGCTGACTCCAGGAGGCCCGTCAGCATGTTCGGCCGGACACCGGACTCTTCCGGATCCTTTTCATTGTCCGCCACAGGAGTCGAACACGCAGGGCTCAGGGCGGCCGAAGTGTTAGCTTCTGGCCCTATTGGATCTGGACTCCTCTGTGACGATACCTCAGGGCCGTCCGCCTCACGGGGCAGAGAAGTAGGTGGGGTTTTACTCTCCATCATCTCCGGAAGAAGATCCCCGAGGACGAGCCCTGTTGAGACGAGCTGCTAGCCGGACTGCAAAAAAACTAGGTCCCGGTTATTACCCTCGGAGAAAAAAGCGATAAGCTTCTTATTTATTAAACTTACAGCTCAGTGGAGGGCTGGCCCGTTAGCGGGCACGGTGCGGTAAGAACGCCCTTCGGGGCAGGGCCCTTTGGTGAAGTTTTATTCCCTTGCTTGGGCGCCCCCGTTTCCAAGTCTTCGGAAGCGGCCCTCTTCTTCCTACAAGGGGAGGAAATCTCAGATTCGCTTCCCCGATTCTCCTCCTCCGTGGAGACGTTAATTCCCCCAAATAAGATGCGCAATTTGTGAGGCCCACTCTTGGCCTCCCCGCACTTCCCTTCATCTTTCGCTGGTGGCACTTGACTTAGTGTCTGTTTAAGAATCCTGGCCATTGCCGGACCGGGTGAGCCTTCGGGAAGCGCGGCCGGACACCTGATCCTCTCTGCCTTACTAAGCCAATCCTGGTTGCGGACAGTATTTAGAACAATGCTATGACAAATATAAGCAAAGTGTTCAGTCATAGGGTTACTTACTTGGGTATCTAGGCGATTGTAGCTCAGGCCCGCATCCTCGATGGTGTCCGGACACTTTATTTGTCGTTCGAAGAACAACTTATACATCCCTTCGGGCGTCATGCCGAAGAAGTGTTGAATGGTTCGCGGACCTTCTGGATTGAATTCTCACATCCGAAGAGGCCGACGTTTGCATGGTAGGACCCGCCAAACTAGCATTACCTTGATTATTTTAACAAGACTAATGTCCCTCTCGAGGAGCTCTCGAATGCGTCTTTGTAGCAATGTTGCATCGTTCGCAGGCCCCCAGTTTAGTCCCACTTTGGCCCACAATGCTAGTTGAGGTGGAGGACCCGAGCGGAAGGTGGGTGCGGCCGCCCACTTTGAGCCTCGAGGATCTGTGACATAGAACCACCTCCATTGCCATAAATCAGATACCTCCAAGAAGGAGCCTTCGGGCCACGGGGCATCGATGTTCCTGCTTATTATGGCGCCTCCGCACTTTGCGTGTCGCCCCTCAATCATCTTCGGCTTCACATTGAAAGTCTTGAGCCATGAGCCGAAGTGGGGGGTGATGTGGAGGAAGGCTTCACACTCAATGATAAACGACGAGATGCGTAGGATGGAATTTGGAGCTAGATCGTGGAAATCTAGCCCGTAGTAGAACATAAGCCCCCTCACGAAGGGGTCAAGAGTAAGAACCAAGCCCCAGAGGATGTGGGAGACAAATACGACGCTCTCATTGGGCTCGGGAGTGGGGATAACCTGTTTGGGAGCAGGAAGCCGGTGCTTGAAATTGGCGGTCAAATACCCGCCCCCCCTGAGCTTTGCAATATCCTCCTGTGTGACGGAGGAAGCCATCCACTGGCCTTGATGGTCAGATCCGGACATGATCGAAGATCCGGGGTGCTTAGGCTCGAGCTTTGGGTGTTGGAATTCAGGGTGCGAGATGCGCGAGTGTGGAGATAGAGGGATAGGCCTCGACTCCCTTATAAAGGGGAGAAAAATATCAAGCGTCCCCAAGCGTGGTCGTTCTGGACTCGCCTAAAAACATGGAGTCATTCCAACAGGAACGGTTGGATTACCCATACCCGTATTGATGAGGATCCCGTAGTAAGGGGGACACGATCTCTGCTTTGACAAGACGTGCCAAGGAAACCGCCTCGTGATGTGTGCGGTAGCAAGTTGTAAAAACGGTTCGAATAAAAGCCGGACCGTGGCGTGATGTGGCTTTTCAAAGAATTATCAGCAGATTAGATTCGTGGATTATTCTCTCTACGGTGGTATATGGAATTTATCTTGCAGAGCCGGACACGGTCCTTGCGTTTGGAATTTATCTTGGAGTGTTCGGAGATGGAACCCACCTCGCAATGCCGAAGACAATCTACGCACCAGACTCGTCGTCATTGAAGCCTGGTTCAGGGGCTACTGAGGGAGTCCTGGATAAGGGGGTATCCGGACAGCCGGACTATAAACTTTGGCTAGACTGTTGGACTATGAAGATACAAGATAGAAGACTTCGTCCCATGTCCGGATGGGACTCTCCTTGGCATGGAAGGCAAGCTTGGCGATTCAGATGTAGATCGCCTTCTCTGTAAACCTACCCTTTGTAACCCTAGCCCCCTCCGGTGTCTATATAAACTGGAGGGATTAGTCCGTAGGAGACAACAACAATCATACCATAGGCTAGCTTCTAGGGTTTAGCCTCTCTGATCTCGTGGTAGATCAACTCTTGTAATACTCATATCATCAAGATCAATCAAGCAGGAAGTAGGGTATTACCTTCATCGAGAGGGCCCGAACCTGGGTAAACAACGTGTCCCCAGCCTCCTGTTACCATTAGTCTTAGACGCACAGTTCGGGACCCCCTACCCGAGATCCGCCGGTTTTGACACCGACAGAGAGCCCCCAACCTGGGTAAAGTACGCTAGCGTTCGTGTCTACACCTCATCCCGCTTCCGGGCACCGGGGACATTCTACTCGCTCCCACCAGGATAAGCCATCCTTTGGCATATGTCGCACCCAACCCCGACATTTGGTGCCCACTGTGGGGCGAGGTGCACCGTCTCCCAGAGATCTGCTCTATACGGGAACCTTTTTCCTTCCCGGTGAACGAAGCCAGTCCAGCACGCCCGACGGTGTCAGCCTCGACGCGCTGAACGGCACGGAGATTGCCTGCACGGTGAGCTGCCTCGCCGACCTTGTCAGCGAGATCCACCTCTCAGACGAGCCGACCTCCGGCGCGGGCACCGGCTGCCCCGAGAGCCACCTCGTCAGCCTCCTTGACCAGCTCCATGTCACCAGCGAACCCGCTGTGGACTTGAAGTCCGTTGGCTCCACCGACCCGATGATCGTCGACTCCGACACGATGTCGTTTGACGCGTTCCCCACCAACGTGGTGGTCTGCGACGAGCCGACTCCTCGCGAGCACAGTGGTGGGAGCACCATCATAGAGGTGCTCGTCATCCAAAGCGGCGAGCCCTCGTATGGACGCGCTCAAGACCCACTCGACGCGGCTCTGCGAGACCTGTCGGCCCCTATCCCAGAAGGTGCAGATGCCGAGTTGCTGGAGGCACGCCGCGTCCAGCTTCTCGAGAGCGCTGGCCGACTGGCCAGCATGCAACGCCTCTCGGACGCCCACTGACACGAGATGGATCTGGCCGTTGGCGGCACGCTGGCTCCTGAGGGGCCTAGCCGCCTCGACATGGTCCGACAGCGTGGAACGAGCTTCGCCAGCATGTTCGGGACGGAACGCCCTTTCTGCGCCACGCCTGCTGAGAACATCTGGGTCGCCCAGGCAGTGACGAATGAGCTAGGCAAATACGACGGTGACGAGCGCTGCCATATGACGGAGCGAGTCCAGCAGCTCCTAGACGCGGCTGCCGCGCAGCACGAAGCCGGCTGCCATGGTGAAATACCCGCCCAGCGGAACAAAGAGCCACCCCTTCGCCAAGATCACGGCACAACGTCCCGGACGCCGACTGGTGGTGCCCGCGGAAGAAGAGTCAACGAGTCGGCTGCCAGTCGCAGTCGGACATGCCTTTCCATCAAGCGAGACGAGGACGGCCGCCCTCAAGCGGTGGAGCAGCGAGGCGACCCGCCTCCTCCTCCGCCTCGTGGAGTGAGGCACCCCACTCTGCCACTTGTCACGCACCCGACGCTTAGCGACCGCCTTGGTCGCTGAGAGGGAGTCGGAGAGAACGACGCCCGCCATCGGATCGATCACCTCAACCGATCCCTGGCAATAGAAGAAGACGCACTGGGCCCGCCCTGTTTCGGCCCGCGAATCCGAGATGAGCCCTTCCCCAAGGGGTTCACCCTCCCGCGAGATATGCCCAAATATACCGGCTCTATGAAGCCGGAGGACTGGCTGATCGACTACTTGACAGCCGTCAGCATAGCAAACGGCAACAAGCGTGTCACCCTGAAGTACGTCCCACTCATGCTTCAGGGCACAGCCCGGACGTGGCTCAACAGCCTGAAGCCCCGCAGCATCAACAGCTAGGTTGATTTCACTGATGCCTTCATCCTCAACTTCACCAGCACTTACAAGCGGCCCCCAAGCCCCGACAGCTTTCCTTGTGTGTTCAAGGGCCAAGTGAATTGACTCGCGACTACCTCACGCGCTGGGCCGAGCTGCGAAACTCCTGTGAAGGCGTGCACGAGGTGAAGGCGATCGAGTACTTCACCACCGGGTGCCGAGAGGGCACCCTCCTCAAGCATCAGCTCCTCTGCGACGAGCCTGCGACGCTCGACGAGCTGCTGATCACTGCTGACAAGCACGCCACGGCCGAATCCTCCATGAAGGCAGAAATCTTAGTAGATGCATCCAGCAAGGTGGCACCTCAGGCCCCTCGGACTCTGGCTGGTGAGACCAGTCGGCCACAGCAACCAAGTGACAACAAGCGGAAGGCCACTCAGCCGGCTTCCACCAGCCGGCAAGTGGCGACGGTCGAGGATCAGCAGCCGGAAGGGCAGCCTGCACCCAAGCGGCAGAAGGGCAGCAAGTCCAATTGGTTGCCCGCTTTCTCTTATGAGCAGACCCTCGATGCACCCTGCAAAGTCCATAGTGGCGCGAAGCCGTCCAACCACACCACTCGGAAGTGTCATTGGCTCACCAGGATTGCTAACGGAGATGGCCTCCTGCCCCCCCCCTCCCCGCCTGTCGGCCCACCGCCTCCTCAGCACCAGCAGCCGGTGGCCCGGCCAGTCGGCGCCATACAAGACGAGTATCCAGAAGAGCATGGAGCTTATGTTGTGTTCACCAGTGTGGCCGATGATAGACGCAGCAGATGGCAGCAACAGCAAGAAGTGCAAGCAGTGGCCTCAAGTACTCCAGAATTCATGCGTTGGTCCGAGAAGCCTATTAGTTGGAGCAGGGACGACCACCCAGAGGTGATGCCTTCCCCAGGTTCATATGCCCTGGTCCTAGATGCTACCTTTGCAATGGAGAGGCGGGCAGCACGTTTCTCCAGAATCCTGATAGATGGTGGCAGCAGCATCAATGTCCTGTACCGTGACATAATGGAGAAGTTGGGAATCAAGCAGAAGCAACTCATCCCCAGTCGGACTGTATTCCATGGCATAGTCCTTGGCCTTTCCTGCTCACCAATCCGCAAAATCCAAATTGATGTTCTCTTTGGAGACAAGAGTCATTTTCGCCGAGAGCCAGTGTGGTTTGAAGTGGTGGACCTCGAAAGCCCCTACCATGCGTTACTTGGCCGACCAGCTCTGGCCAAGTTCATGGCGGTCCCCCACTATGCTTACCTCAAGATGAAGATGCCGAGTACCAAGGGGATCCTGACCGTAGTCAGAGACTACAAGAAGTCGGTCGCTTGCACCGCAGATAGTAGTCGGCTGGCCGAGTCACTCGTGATCGCAGCTGAGAAACGACTCCTTGACCAGGTGGTGGCGTTGACAGGCAAGAAGACGGAAATGTCACCCATCCCCAAGGAGTCGGAGGTTGAGGGCTCGTTCAAGCCGTCCAAGCAAACAAAGAAGATACCCTTGGACCCGGAGCATCTGGAGAGGCACGATGTCGTAGGTACGAACCTCGACAGCAAATAGAAAAGCGAGCTCGTCGATTTCCTCCATGAGAATCGGGACATCTTTGCATGGTCTCCCAAAGACATGCCAGGTATTCCGATGGATTTCGCCGAGCACAAACTACACGTCCAATCTGACGCCAAGCCGGTCAGGCAGCCCTTGCGCCGCCTGTCGGAAGAGAAGAGAAGAGTTGTCGAAGAAAAGATAGCCCGGCTTCTAGCAGCCGGATTCATCATGGAAGTGTTCTTCCCCGAGTGGCTGGCCAAGGTAGTCCTAGTGTTGAAGAAGAATAAGTAGTGGCGCATGTGCATTGACTATACAAGTCTCAACAAAGCTTGCCCCAAAGACCCCTTTGCTCTACCAAGAATTGACCAAGTGATAGACTCCACAGCCGGATGCGAGCTGTTGAGCTTCTTGGATGCATACTCAGGGTACCACCAGATAAATCTGAACCCGGCCGACAGGCTGAAGACCGCCTTTATCACGCCATTTGGAGCCTTCTGCTACCTGACCATGATGTTCGACTTGAGAAATGCCGGCGCCACATTTCAGCGTTGCATGCAGAAGTGTCTTCTCAAGCAACTTGGCAGAAATGCCCATGTCTACGTGGATGATGTGGTGGTGAAGACGGAGAAGCCTGGGACGCTGCTAGAAGATCTCAAGGAAACCTTCGAGAACCTGCGCCGATTCTAGATCAAGCTCAACCCGGAGAAATGCGTCTTTGGAGTGCCAGCCGGCCAGCTTCTTGGCTTCCTGGTCTCAGAACACGGCATAGAGTGCAACCCTGTAAAGATCAAGGCCATTTAGAAGATGAAGGTGCCCGCTCGACTGCTGGACGTGCAGAAATTTACCGGCTGCTTGGCATCAATTAGCCGTTTCATCAGTCGGCTGGCCGAGAAGGCTCTTCCCCTGTACCAGCTCATGAAGAAGACCACTTTCTTCGAGTGGAATGACAAGGCGGACGAGGCTTTTCTCCAACTCAAGAAGATGCTGGCAACTCCACCTATCCTAGCGGCTCCGACTGAAAAGGAGCCCATGCTCCTCTACATGGAAGCCACCAGCCTGGTTGTCAGCATAGTCATTGTGGTAGAACGCAAGGAGGAGGACAGAGCATTGCCGGTCCAGAGACCGGTGTATTACCTGGGCGAGGTAGTGTCCGCCTCCAAGCAAAAGTACCCACATTATCAGAAGATGTGCTATGGCGTGCACTTCGCCGCCAAGAAGCTGAAGCCTTACTTTCAAGAGCACCCAATAACCGTCGTATGCACGGCTCCACTTGCTCATATCATTGGAAGCCGAGATGCTTCTGGCCGAGTGGCCAAGTGGGCCATTGATCTGGCCCCCTACACCATCTACTACCAGCCTTGCACCGCCATCAAGTCACAAGTGTTGGCCGACTTCCACGTCGACTGGGCCGAGACCCAGTACTTGACGCTAGCACCAGACTCCACCCATTGGCGGATGCACTTTGATGGTTCAAAGATGCGCACAGGTCTGGGAGCCGGCGTCGTCCTCACCTCTCCCAAGGGCGACGAGCTCAAATATGTGTTGCAAGTCCATTTTGCCGCCTCAAACATCATAGTAGAATATGAGGCACTCATACACGGACTCTGGCTTGCCAAGGAACTCGTCATTCGCCGGATCTTGTGCTATGGTTACTCCGGCTTGGTGGTCCAGCAGTTGTCAGGCGACTGGGACACTAAGGATGCAAATATGGCGAGCTACCGCTTCCTCGTGCATCAACTCAGTGGATACTTTGATGGGTGCGAGTTTCTCCATGTGCCAAGAAATGACAATGACCTAGCAGATGCCTTGGCATGGATTGGCTCCACCTGACAAGCAATACCAGCCGGCGTTGCCCTACGCCGCCTTCTCAAGCCATCTGTCAAGCTGTCCCTAGAATCAGATTCCATCTATGTGTCGGCCCCTACCGAAGCAGTCGGATCCGACTCGAGGGTCCTAGAAGCCGCCACGGGGACTTCGGCAGTCGTCCCTGGGACTGCCGCAGTTACGCCCGTCTTGGGGACTCCAGAACCCGGCCCGGGGACTTCGGAAGTCGGCCCGGGGACTTCTTAAACTCAGCAGGCGGAAGCAGTCGCCGACCCGCCGCCTCCCGGCCCAACCGCCCTCATACAAGTTGCAGTTGTGGCAGTCGAAGAAATAGCAGCACCGTCCTGGGCTCAGCCAATTCTCAGGTTTCTGGTGAACAAAGAATTGCCGACTGATGAGATCTCAGCCAGACAGGTGCAACGGGGAGCAGCAGCATACACCATCATCAATAGAGAGCTTGTGCTACACTGTGTCACAGGCGTGTACTAGCACTGTGTAGAGCCAGAGGAAGGCCAAGCAATCCTCAGAGATATTCACCAGGGAGAATGTGGCCATCATGCGGCCTCAAGAGCACTTGTTGCCAAAGCCTTTCGCCATGGTTTCTTCTGGTCGGCTGCTCTCGAAGAGGCCAAAGAGTTGGTCCAGAAGTGCCAAGGGTGCCAAAGATTCCGCTCCAAGCCTCATATGCCAGCTTCTGCACTCAAGACTATTCCCATAGCTTGGCCCTTTGCAGTTTGGGGTTTGGATATGGTGGGGCCATTCAAGACAGCCCGTGGCGGCATGACTCATCTGCTTGTAGCTATGGATAAGTTCACCAAGTGGATAGAGGCAAAGCCAATAAAGAAACTGAATGGTCCGACTGCCGTGACCTTCATCGCCGACATCACCACTCGGTACGGCATACCACATAGCATCATTACCGACAACGACACAAATTTTGCCAAAGGAGCCATGGCTCGTTTCTGCACGACTCAGGGCATCCGACTGGACCTAGCGTCCGTTGCTCACCCGCAGTCAAACAGCCAGGTTGAGTGTGAAACGGCCTCATGTTGTCCGGCATCAAGCCCCGAATGGTCGAGCCTCTAGAGCGTTCCGCCGGCTGCTGGCTCGATGAGCTGTCGACCATCCTCTGGAGCCTACGTCCAACTCTGAACAAGTCGACCGGCTTCACACCCTTCTTCCTCGTCTACGGTGCTGAAGCCGTCATCCCGACGGACATAGAGTTCGACTCCCCGCGAGTCACCATGTACACCAAGGGGGACACCAAGGATGCGCGAGAAGACAGCGTCGACCTGCTGGAGGAAGGCCTGCTATTGGCAGTCAGCCGGTCAGCCATTTACCAGCAGAGTCTACGCTGGTACTATAACCTTAAGGTGAGGCCAAGATCCTTCCAGGAGGGAGACCTTGTGCTCCAGCTGATCCAGCGAACAGCCAGCCAGCACAAGCTCTCGGCACCTTGGGAAGGTCTTTTCATCATCAGCAAGGTGCTGGGCAATGATTCCTACTATCTGATCGACGCCCAGAAGCCCAGAGCATGCAAGAGAGATGATTCAGGCAAAGAGACGGAGAGGCCATGGAACGCAAACCTCCTCCGAAGGATTTACAGTTGAGAGAAGTATGTATCACGCTACCTTTTGTATTTTGTATAAAGACTCTGGGTCCCCCAAAAAGAACTCGGGGACTACCCTCGTTTATCTATGAGATAAGTGTTATGCCACGAGTATGTATAGTTTTATTTCCGCCCGGCACCGGGTTCGACCAGTCGGCCTGGAGGCTCGCCGCCTCCTGCTATATGCCGCCTCCTGCAGCCGGACAAGTAGTGTGTCGGCACCAGACACTTCCTTTGCCAGAAGCCGCAGCTCGCAGAGCAACTGCACGGCGGGCAGGGGTCGCAAAACGGTGTCCACACGATAAACAACTAAGGACAAAACGCATATAGCCGTGGCCGGCATCGCACCTATTCGTCCGGCTGCCTAGCAGACCGGCTGCTCCTACTTCTTATTGCCAACACTCCGAATGGCTAAGTACTAGCCCTCCTGCAAATGGCTAAGTACTCAACCCAGCTGCAGTCCGACGAGCAGCTGCTTGGCTGGCAAGAGGATAGCAAAGGGAGGGCGGCAAAGGAAAAAACCAAGGAGAAAAAGGCAAGGAGAGATAGAAGTCGGCAAAGCAAAGCATGAACGATGATAAGATATTTACATAGATAAAGCCCTACTGGCCGGCATTCAACAGAGTTCAATATTTTGGGCTCTACGGTAGGGTGCGTCGACTGCAAATTAAAATTTCCTACGTGCAGAACAACCAAGAACATGCTACGGGAGATGGATCACAGTTTGTTACCACTAGACATGCAGTGCCGTGCAGCGGAAGTAGAGTTGAGGCAGCGCATCCGCGTGGATCATCTCCTCCTCATCCGGTCTCCCTCGAACAGCCGGTCATCTGATCCCACGTACAAGTTCGCCGAAGCGGCGCAAGTGCACCGCCTCTAACGATATCCGTGCGTGCAGGAGGAACACTGTGTGGCGGACTGCTAGGTCCGATCACACAGTCGGCAGCGAGTAGAGGTGGCTATTCGCAACACATGCAAACCCTAGTCGCAACACCGAAGCGATCAACCGCATGAGTGTGCTGCACCTCCACTTTATATATGCGTCCGTAGCAGGCTCAACACTTGCGCCTCGCATGGACCCTAAAGCCCAAAGTCTACTCGGTCATGTTCCTAGTCCAGTTTGGATCACATCCGACTAGTGTCCTACGAACCGACCTCATAGGTTCCTACCATTAAGTGCACGACCCCTTAGGTTCAAGTCGGCTTGGTCACAGTTGGGATCACCTCAGACCTGCACGGCTGGTAGCGGCCTCTAGCAAGGCGTGCCAACCACCCAGTAGACTATGAAGCTGGTTAGGCGAACCTGTACAACGTGTCACACTTCTGTTCCCGTTGCCGCACGATATATGTTGTCGGGCTCAAGGCGAGACTGTCATCCTTGTGCTAGCCCGACCTCTTTCTCATTCCAGTGATTCCGACCACTACCCATATTATCTCATAATCCTTGTCGCATGGCCATGCTTCTCCTGGTCAGATCACATGAGGGGCCCCAGAGTATATCTCTCCTGATCGAAGGGGCAAATCCCATCTTGCTCGACCATGTCTCGCAGCATGGGACTGGACAAACCCGAAACCTACCTTTGTAACTGCCCAGTCACGGAGTAGAGTTTGGTCGGCCCAAAGCAAGTCTGTCACCATCCCGAGTACATGCGTCAGCTCAGGTCTTAGGACATAGAACGTATGTTGTACTAGAGACTCACAGATGACATATCGTTGCATCTCATAGTTGGGTCTGTCCGACTCAGACTTTATCTCAACTCGAATCCGACTACATCCAATCCGCCCAGACCATTCCAAGTCCATATTATCCGGTTAGCATCAAATGCTCCATGGCTAGTGAGACCAAGCCATCGACTGTGTCATATGCTAGTCTAGTTGGCTACGCGTCCACACAGCCCTTTCGACTAGGGACCTTTTAGGATAGTCATCATACAATGCATAGTCCCACAAACAAGTCACATACTTGCTGATACACATCATTGATAATGTCCAAGGACTATCTTTATTCATAAACACATAGGAAATATCGTCATACATGATTGCCTCTAGGGCATATCTCCAACACAATATACACCCCGCGGGTGGAATTGCGAAATTTAATCAAGTTGTCCAGACTTTAGCAAACATGAAAAGGAAAGGATAAACATCCTAAGGAGCAGTGGAAGATTCCGGCTGGCTGCTGGGGTCGGCCGTGTCGATCGGCGCGGCAAGCAGCTTCGGCTGGGCACTGGGGTCCGCAGTGACTGTCGGCTCCGCGGATGGCTCTGGCTGGACGTTGGAGTCGGCAGTGCCGGTTGGTGCTACAGGTGGCTCCGGCTCGATGACTGTGTCAGCCGCACCGGCTGGCACGGCAGGTGGCTCTGGCTGGGCACTAGGGGCCGCGGCGCCGGCTTGGATGAGGGACGGCTGGATGACAGAGTCTATGGCGCCCGTCGGAGGCACGTGCGGCTGGTCGATCCCCACCTGGCCGCCTCGAACAGTAGGCGGCGCGTTGGAGTGTGGATCGTTGCTTGAGGCCCGGTAAGGCGGGGGCTGACCATTAGCCCCGGCTTCCGACATGTCGTCATCACTCTCCTCCTCCTCCCCTTCGTCACTAGAGTCGATGACCTCGACCGAGTCCTCACTATCCTCCGGGTTCAGCCCGAGCCACTCCTGCAGTGCCTCGGCGCCTTACTCAACCACCTCCGGAACGAAGATGCTCGTGTCGGTGTAGTCGGCGATCGCCGCCACCCTGTGGATAAGCTCAGTTTCCACCGCCACCATCTCCTCCTATGCCTCTAGCTGGAATGTGGCTAACCGGGCTAGGCTTAGCCTAGGATACCACGCCTTGACGAACTTAAGAGCCCGGCGCGCTCCTTCCGGGGCTGCAGAGCCTTTCCAGACCTCCAGGCGGCCAGCCGCCACCTCCAGCCAGTTGGCGGTCCGACTTAGGGTGCACGGAGCCGGCAAGCCTGGCCAGAGGGCGGAAACCGCTTGGGCCCCGACACGCTGAAGACGGCGCAACACTTGATGGGCAAGCCGAAGGCGGGCCTGGATGCTGAGGATCTGCTCATTGAGGGTCCGGGGGGCGTCAGAGGCAATCTGCACGCCTTCCGCCCTCCGCTCCACGCGCTGGGCCTCGATGATTTGATTCGTGGCGACAGAGTGGCCAGGGAAGAAATCTACTCGGGCAAAAGGCAAGAAGAGCAAAGTCAGAAAAAAGCAGCCGGCTTAAACAAAGGCCGGCAGCTCAAGACAAGAGATAAGAAGAATAAAGCTTACCATCGACCAAGTCCTCGATGCTGCTGAAGCAAGCCAACATCTGCGCCTCCTTGTCAGCCCAGGCGGTGCGCTAGGTCTCAAACTCGGTGAGGATATCGGTCTCCTTCTCCTTTGCCTCCCGCTGGGCCGTCTTGAGGGCCTCCATATGCTCAGCAAGCTGAGCGACCAGTCGGTCTCGCTCCTCGGTCAGCTTGATGCACTTCGCCTCCTTGCCACACAGAGCGGTGTTGGCTTCGCCCAGCTGCTGCTGCAGGGTGGCGTTGGCCTCTATAAATAGAAAAGAGAAAGAGCATCAGACAAAAAGATAAAGAGGGACATAGTTGTTGGGAGATCCGGCCCGACTGCACAGTAGTCGGCCCGAATCTCGGGGACTACGGCCCGCGGGTGCGCCATCGCACACCCGCAGAGAATAAGCAGTCAACAAAGGTAGGGCCACTGAGGAGATTCGGCCCAACTGCTCAGCAGTCTGCCTGAACCTCGGGGATTACAGCCTGCGGGTGCGCCAGCGCGCCCCCGCGAAATAAGAAGCTTACTCCGGCTCTCGGACAGATGGGCGGTCTGCGTCTCCAGCTCCCGGACCCTGGATTTGTAGGCGACCACGCGAAGATTGTGGTAGTCCTGCAGAAGGGACACCAGACGAAGTCAGCATTCGACACTTGCAAGATAAAGTTTCGGACCGCCTACTTAGCAGCCGGCCTGAAACTTGGGGACTACACCCAGTGGGTGCGCTTGCTTGCCCCCACGAAGGAAGCAAGAAGATCAACCAATGAAAAGTACCAAAAACAACTTACGCGGATGGCGGCCCGCGAGTCCAGGAAAGCCTCATTGCAGCGCTTGAGGGCTTCAGCTTCGGCCCGGCGTTTGGCCTGGACGTCAAGGGACGCTCGGTTCAGGGCACCTGTCCCGCCACCGCGTATCCAACCGACCGGTGCGGTGCTGGTCACTTCGGTGTCAGGGACCGACGAGCTCACGGTGCTGGCCTCCAACGGCCGCGGTGCTGAAGACGCCTTCTCAAGACGATGGCGTACGGGTGTGCGGACCTCAGGAGTAAGGTCCGTCACCACCACGTCTCCAGCTGGCGGCACTGGCGGCCCGGCCGGCTGCTCGGCCCGCGTCTCGCTCATAGGCGGCAGTGGCGGCGACGGCGGCACGATGGCGTCAGGCATGGCCACGTCGCCGCCCTCCCTCTCCATGACCGGCTACTCGTCGCCGGCTCCTCCGGTCATCGCCTCAAACTCCGGCGGAGGCGACACAGTGTTCAAAGGTGTCATGAGCAGCGGCTCCTGACAGCGTGCATCCTCCGCGAGCCGCTCCCTCTCCGCGGCTTCGGCCTCCTCCTGCACTAACTTCCTCACCACGGACGCCGCAGCCTTGTCCGCCTCCGCCTTCGCCAGGCGGTCGGCCTCTTCCTCACGCGCCTCCCGCGCATCCCGTTCCGTCGCTTCCCGGAGGTCGGCGGCCGGATCAATCCGCCGGCTGGTGGGAAGTCGCTGCCGGCCTGATGACCGAGGCGGCTCTCGACCTCTCGAGAGTTAGCGGGGCCCTAGGATAAGACAACAAGTCAGAAAACTTTCTCAGGCCGGATCGGCGAAGAAGCAGAGGCATGGGAAGATCACTTACTCTGACACCATAACTGGCACCTTCGGTTTCCTTTGGTATTTGGCCACCTTGGCCTTGGCTTCCTTCCGCCTGGACGCCGCGACCGGGTTTCTTTGGTGCGCTACCAAACAGGAAAGTGCCTTGCCTCCTCTTGCACTTGCTGCCACGGGCGGGTGGCCCAGAAGAGGGGCCGGTGCCTGTGTTGGTAGTGCTCCGGGCGGGGCACGGCTCGTCTTCATCATCGTCATCATCGGGACAAGTCTCCACGCTGCCGCCCTCCTCGGAGCCGCCTGCTTCACCGCCGCCGCCTGTTGCGTCATCCGCCAGGGCGGCTGCCCCCAAGTCGGGGTCATCCACGTCACTCACCGCCCTATCTGGCAGGTAGTCGCCACCCGGCCCCACGATGGAGGCCGTCGCCTCGGACATATAAATCTGTGCTCCAGAGCGGAGTCGCGCCATGACGGAGAGCAAGACTAAGAAACAGAGCTGAAGGGAGAAATGAAGAAACTTATGGCAGGCGGCGGCTCGTCGCGGGAGTACGACCGCTTCCCGTACCGCCAGTCGCCCTCCGACAGCTTGAGGTCGGAGATCTCATTCACCATCTGCGTGACCTCGACAGTCGGCATTTCCTTCGTGCATAGCCGGCTGGGGTCATGGTGCCCGCTCATCTGGAAGATCGGATGACGGCGGCCCTGGAGCGGGAGGATTCGACGCTCGACGAAGGAGATGAGGAGGTCGGCGCCCACGAGGCCCTCCGACTCCTGGAGCACCCGGAGTCAGCTAACGGCGGCCGCGGCATCCGGTGACACCGTCTTCGGCTTGTAGCCCCAGTTGGCCACTACCTCGTTCCCCCTCGATGCCGGTGAAATCTCTGCCTCCGGCAGCACCCGCGCCTTGACAAACGCCGCGTTCGGCATTCGGCGCATGTCGCGGAGGAAGGAGATATGATCCTCGATCACCCTCGACCTGTCCCAATCGCCGCCCTTCTCGCGTCCCATGGCTTTAGACGGGCCGCGTGAGGAGGAGGGGTGCGTCGGCGACGAGCGGTGGCACGAAGCAGCAGTGGTGGCTATGGAGGAGAGAGCAGAGGAGGAAGAAAGAGTGGGAGGGGGCGCAAGCTCTGCCGCACCCCTCCCTCCCCCCTACTTATAGCCCTCGGGCTACGAAGCCGAGGGGACGGGGCGTGGGTCGTGGGATTAACTGTGCCCACGACCCCACGCCCCCCTTTACCGCGCGCATTCACCACGCCTCGAGCGGTCGTGGGAGTCGCAACCGCCCCCCTTGGCACAGCGGATCTGCCCGAGTGCCGATGCATGGTAGTGGCGGGCCCGGCTCGCTGTCACGTCCCATCGGGAGCGTGGGGTGGAAGGCTCGCCGGGCTGGCGTGTGCCGCGTGGCGCATTTGTGGTGGGCGGCGGCCCGGGAAGCTTAGCAGGCACGCTACCTGCCTTCCCGCCAAAGAGTTCGAAATCGACCAACTACCCGCCAAGAAGAAGCCGGCTTCAGCAATCGGCCGGCCGTAAAGCGGACCAACGCTCTCCCAGAGCTCGGTGAGGGGGGAAGCCGCTGAGACTTCGCGGCCCCTCGACCACAATGCCTCACGGGCTTCGGGGACTACTGTCGGAGTAATGGGCCACGGGTAGCCTCACCCGGGTCCCAGGATTTATCAAGACTTTCGGCCAGCTCCGCCTAGCTGGGCCCCAAGCTGAGGCTCCGCCCTCCGGGGGCAGGCTAGCTTGGCAAGCCGGCCACTAGAGGGTACCTAATCGCCAGCCGATGGCACCATGAGCAACCGAATTCATCCAGCCGGCCTCTAGAGAGGGCGGGGTCAGGCAGGCAGCCACCCCGCAGCCTCAGAAGACGGCGCACGCTGGATTAGTCGGACTAAGAGGGGCCCGGCCTCCAGCAGGCGGCTGTCCCCACCCTCGAAGTAAGGGAACCATTAACCTGAGGAGACCAGGTGTGGCTACAGTGATCTCCTACTAGGCGGCGGGACTGTAGCCACGCTGAGTTGACTAAGCCCGCGTCATTAGCAGCACCGCTACAGTGAATGGCTTGTCGGCTCCGTACCAGACCAGTCGGCGGGGCCCACCAGGCGCCGGGCCCTAGTAGTCGGCGGAGAAGCCGAAGGCCGGAGATGCTGACAGCCGGGCCCAGCAGCCGGCCATATTACCAATGTACCCCTGGGGGTAGGCCTATATAAGCCCCCCAGGGCACCCATGCAAAGGTTCCCACTTTGATAGAACTAGCCAGATCACTAGAGCAGGGGAGAGCTAGCCTTGCTTCCTCCTACCTCTAGCATACAGCTCGAGGAGCATACTTATATCACTTGTGCCATAGTGATCATGCGGAGACCCCGCAGAGCAGGAGTAGGGGTATTATCTCCAAGGAGAGCCCCCAACCTGGGTAAAGTACGTCGGCGTTCGTGTCTACGTCTCATCCCGCTTCCGGGCACCGAGGACGTTCTACTCGCTCCCACCATGATAAGCCGTCCTTTGGCATATGTCGCACCCAACCCCCGACATCTAGGGCCCTCAGCCCGGGCATACAAGGGCAGCAGAAACCCAGGCGATGGCCGCTCGTACCAAGGCCTGGACGTCTCCTACCGCGCGATCTCGTCGGGGCGGCCGGGGACAGGCCGCTTCTTCGGCGGGAGCGGGTTGGGACCCTCTCGGGAGGCCTTCCCTTTATCTTCCGCTGAGAACCAGCGGATCGACGCCATTGGCATGAAGATGGAGGAGGGGCAAAGAAGAAGGAGCGAAGCAGGAAGAGATGGACTGCGGGGGCTCTCGCCCGTTCGTACTTATAGTCCAGAGAAGGCCAACCGTCGGCCTCCATGATCGTAGGTAATCATAACTCATTTTTGCATGCAGGGACTTGTTGAGTTGGGAAGTTGCCGAGGTAGCATGGGGAAGCGGAGACGCCCATGTCCCATCAGCCGCCACGCGGCGCCCAAGGCCGCAAGCTGTTGGAGCCCGCGACACTCCGCACTTGCCCCTTCGCTTCTTTGCTAAGCCAAGTCCGAGAGCGAATAGGGCCCGGGGGCTACTGTCAGCGTCCTGGGAACGGGGGTCCCCAGACTTGCCTGCCTGCGGCCTGTGGCATGGCTCGAGTGGTGGCCCAGTACGGCCCATCTTCATGAACACAAACTCAAGACCATCGCGAGGGGCCAAGCCTCAAGGCGCGGACGATGCAAGGCTTCCTCAGGAGCGTCCTCGCCAGGCAGGCTCGCGAGGAGGCGGAGAGGTCAAGACAAGGGTACCTCGCAAGGTGCTCGTGATGCAAGCCGTGACGATCAAGACCAGGCCGGCGCCGGCCTGTGCAGTGTCCTTGTTTCCCCTTTGGTGCAAAGGCGGCAAGCACAGGCGTGGAGTACCGAGGCATCAGGCAAAGGTTACCATTTCGGTGCAACGAGACCAAGACCAGCAGAGCGGCAGGATGGAGGTCACCGTGGAGCCCAAGGCAGCGTCATCGCCAGTGCCTTTGGCAGCAGAAGACCAACTTTAGTCAGGATAGCTTCTATTAGATGTTCCCCTTCAAAAGGGCCATTGTTGGCGCCCTTCCCGCTCAATATTTGGGAAGAGGACCAGGGCCTCTATATATAGAGCTAGCCACCACAGTAGAGAGAGAGAGAGGGACAAGCTCATACAGACCCCATCCGATCGAGAGGCGATCGAACTCTCCCAAGTAGTTCATCGCACCAGCCCAAGAACACCTCCTGCGAGGCTGTTCTTCCCCTTGTACTGTTCATCATCAGCCCCTGAGGCAATCCACCACACCACACATTGGAGTAGGGTATTACACCACAACAGTGTCCCGAACTAGTATAAATCTTGTGTCCCTCGTGTTGTTCTTCGTTTAGCTTAGATTCTCGTGAGGCGATCAGACGCGGATTGGTAGGGGGAAGATCTTCGCGCGCACCCCAGAGTTCGAACCTTAAGGGTCTGCCGGAACCCAACATCTGACACAGGCATCTTGAGGACATTGTATCCATGGTGAGTCACTGCCATGAACTTGGCTAGGGCTGGATACCCGAGGATGGCATTGTATGGCAGACGAATGTGGGCAACGTCGAAGTCAATGAGCTCCATACGGTAGTTCTTGCATTGTCCAAAGGTGACAGGGAGGCGGACCTGCCCTATCGGGGTGGTGGAGCTGTCAGTGACTCCTGAGAAAGGCTTGGTTGGCTGAAGCTGATCATATGGCACTTGAAGATTGTTGAATGTATCGACGGACAGGACGTTGAGTCCTGCACCATCGATAAGGGTCCTGGTGACTTGCACATTGCTGATGACTGGGGAACAAAGCATTGGGAGGACACTGGCTGTAGCCGCACACTTGAGCTGGTCCGCTGAGCTGAACGTGATGGCGCACGTGGACCACCTGAGAGGGCGCGTGGCCTCGACCTTGGGGAGGACTGCATTCACCTCGTGAGCAAACTTCTTGAAGATGCACTGAGAGGCTGGGGCCTGGGCACTGCCCAGGATGCAAGCGATAGCATGCAGCTCTTGGAAGCCCCCAGCCCCTCGTCCTGATGATGGTCGTCAATCCTTCTTCCCGGTGGTGGCAGAGGAGGAAGGCCTGCGTTGCCCTGCGGGCGATCCTTGCGAGGCTGATCCCTCCAAGCACGCTCGCGAGGCTGGTCCTACGAGTGGTCCTAGCAAGGTCGGTCACGCCACCCTTGGCGAGGGCCTTAGTCGTCCCATCGTCCTCCACCTTTTCCCCCTCCTCGGCCGTAGCCCCGATCGCTACACTCGGGGCGTCGACCGATACATCCTTCTCGCATGGCCCTGAGCTCTTAGCATTTGTTGGTCTTGTGGGTGTGGAGGTCGTGGTACACGTAGTACCGGCTGCCCTTGGACGATTCTAGATGGTCCCAGCCGCGCTTCATGTCTGGCTCTGCTGCAAACACGTCTGTTCCTTTGTGCTTCACATCCTTGGCCTTGGCTTTCTTTTCTTCAGGGTCTGCAGTTGGGAGCTCGAGAAGGGAGAGGCGCCCCTCCTCAGCCCTTGCGCACTTGGTTGCTAGGTTGAACAGCTCCAGAGATGTGCACAGGTCCTCGTGGATTGCCATCTCCTCCTTCATCTTGACGTCGCGAACACCATCAGAGAACACTGAGATGATGGCCTCCTCTGTCACCTTGGGAATCTTGAGGCGAGCGCTGTTGAAGCGCTGGATGTACTTCTGCAGGGTCTCTCCAGGTTGCAGCTTGATGCGGCGCAGGTCACCCACGACTGGAGGATGGTTGTGAGTGCCCTGGAAGTTGGCAATGAAGCGGGTGCGCATCTCTTCCCAAGAGGAGATCGTGCCAGGAGGCAGGTTCAGGAGCCAGGTGCTGGCACCATCTTTGAGCGCCATTGGAAACCAATTCGCCATGACCTTTTCGTCTCCATTGATTGCTTCGATGCCCAGCTCGTAGAGCTGCAGGAACTCCGCGGGGTCGGTAGTGCCGTCGTAGCGAGGAGGCAGATCCGGCTTGAACTTGCCTAGCCAGGCGACACTGCATAGCTCAGTGGTCAAGGCGCGGCAGCCTGCGGTGGCCACTAGAGCCCTTTGCAGACGCGGGGCTTGCTCCTGGGGATTCCCGCGCGCCGCCGCTAGAGGCAGCGCGGGGTCTTGATGTGCTGGCGCAGGGATGCGGTCTTGACGTGCCGGAGCACGGAGCACGTGAGCACCTTCTTGGGGACGAGGGATTTCTTTGCAGCTCCTTTCTTGTCGCGCGGGCGCTGGACGCGGTGGGTCTCGCCCAGGGGCCGCGCGCCTTGGAGACAAGGTTCCTTCTTGGGGAGGAGGTGGCGGAGGCACCTCCTGAGCTCCATCACCCACGCGGGACAGAGAGCGAGGCAGCAAGAGGGATGGTGCAGGGGAGCCCCCTGCGGCGCTGACGAGCTCGGTGATGCGGGCGAGCCATTCCTCGTAGAGGTTGTCGACGGGGCGATAGTTCAGGAGCTCGCGTGCTAGGAGCAACGTGGCATGCGCGTTCGTGGGAGCGTGACGGGCGTGCATCGACAAACTAGCTGCAGTCAGCGGCGGAGTGGCGGTGCGGCCTTCCCGCCGCACCAAGGTATGCAGTGACAACACCTGCTGCTCGTTCCCTGCCGGGCCGGTGGCGGTGTTGACGGCAGGCGATGGGGAGCGATGGGGAGGCCCACCAACAGGAGCCATCTGGGTGACGCGGGCGGAGAGAGCAGCCCGACGCACGGCACAAGCTTGGCGAGCGTCAGCCATGGATGCGACGGACGACCGAATGCGGAACAGCGGAAGAAAGATTCCGGCACACCCCTACCTGGCGCGCCAAATGTCGGATATCAGGTTCCGGCAAAACCCTTAAGGTTCGAAGTCTGGGGTGCGCGTGAAGATCTTTCCCCTACCGATCCACGTCCTAACGCCTCGCTATGAATCTAGGCTACACGATGAACAACACAAGGGACACAAGGTTGATACTGGTTCGGGCCACCGTTGTGGTGTAATATCCTACTCTAGTGTGTGGTCTGGTGGATTGCCTCAGGGGCTGATGATGAACAGTACAGAGGAAGAACTGCATCGTGATGAGAGGTGTTCTTGTGGTGGTGGTCAACTTCCGAAGGATTCGATCCCCTCCTACTGTGGTGGCTCTCTATATATAGAGGCCCTGGTCCTCTTCCCAAATATTGAGCGGGAAGGGAGCCAACAACGGCCATTTTGAAGGGGAACATCTAATACAAGTTGTCCTGACTAAAGTTGGCCTTCGGCTGCTAAAGGCACTGGCGATGACGTTGTCTTGGGCTCGACGGTGACCTCTATCCCACCGCTCCGCTGGTCTTGGTCTCGTTGCACCGAAATGTTTACCTTTGCTTGACGCCTCGGTACTCCGCGCCTGCGCTTGCCCCCTTTGGACCGAAGAGGAAACAAGGTCACTGAGAAGGCCGGCGCCCGCCTGGTCTCGATCATCATGGCTTGCGTCATGGGTACCTCGCGAGGTACCCCTGCCTTGATCTCTTCGCCTCCTCGTGAGCCTGCCTAGTGAAGCCGCTCCTGAGGAAGCCTTGCGTCATCTGCCCCACGAGGCTTGGCCCCTCGCGGGGGTCTTGAGCTTGAGTTGATGAAGATGGGTCGTACTAGGCCACCACTTGAGCCATGCCGCAGGCCGCAGGCAGGCAAGTTTGGGGACCCCTTTTCCCAGAACACCGACAGCGGCCATTATAATAACCTTAGTCTCTTTAGCCTTTCGATCACGCTCGACAACACAACAAGCACACACACAACGACAGATAGAGAGGTGATATCTAGCAGCGTTCCAATGGAGTTCGGCCAGCATAAAGTGGAGACCCACGCAAGGTAGATGGTTCTCTCGGTGGTGTACACCATCGACCCAGCCGTGGTGGACGACTACATCAACACCATTGAGAAGTTGCTTGCTCAAGACAAGTACAGGGTGGTCGACAACGACCTCCAGTACACCGGCGGTCGTCCCAACATAGATCAGAAAGTTGTCGTCTCCTAGTTGTGCATGCGCCATCAATGTCCTCATCTACATCTACTGCATGGCCAGAGAGCCTTCCGACCATTTCGGTATGTTTGTCAACAACACTGACTACAAGTTCGCTACGGCGGAAACCACCGACGATGTAAAAGTGCTCAGGGTTACGAGCTTGGCCTGCAAGAACCTTGTCGAAATTTGTGAGCACTCCAGGGTCTGGGGAAGCACGAATACAGACTGCCTGGTTGAACTCGCCTCGGCCATCATCGACCCATACTACAAAAATATGGAGCAGGATGCCAATAGAACACATCCCATATCATGGCACGGGGCCTGGATGTGGCAACTGGATGAACCTCACCTCAGGCTCGCAGCCAAGAGCGTGTACACATGCTACAAGATGCACATGAGGATCGTTGACTTGAGGAAGTGCCTTGTTACCCAAATCGACGAGGCCGGATCGAGCCACAAGCAGAGCAGTAGCGGCAAACGTCACAAGAAGTTGATGATGATCAAATGATTGTTTATCCTAGTTAATTATGCATGTAATATATAGTTGACTTTGGTGTGTGGAAATGCCATATGTGTAGTAGCCACCTATGTAATTATGCATGTAATAGTTTACTTTGGTGTGTGCAAATGTCATGTGTGTAGTACCCACCTATGTAATTGGATGTTTAATTTGGTTATGCAACCATGTGCTTATAAGTGTGTGCATATATATGTTGTTGTTCTGTATGCAATCCCAACGCACAACACATATGTCTTATTAGCAGCAATCGTCTGTGTTATTATCGGTCTTCGCACACATTTCTGATTACAGACCTGTTTGCCGCATATCAAGCACATCTTGTTATATTGAACCATTTCTATTATCTTGGCTCAACGCAAATATTTCATCCGAGTGAACTGTTTGCCCTCTATTGCACACACCTTGATCTGGCAGACCATTGTTCCACCTAATCACAAACAGTTCATCCGAGTGAACCGTATGCCATATATCACACACACACCTTCATCTGGTTGCCCATTTCTGTTCTTTTGCCTTATCGCAAACAGTTCATTGAACTGAACCGTATGCCCTGCATCGCACACACAACTAAAATCTGAACCGTGTTTGATGCATCCGTCATCGCAAACGTTTTGCACCTTTTTTATGGGTTTTTTACATCACTGCCGGGGATATACCCCGCAGTATGACCCGGCCGGAAGTATGACCCGGCGAGACTTGGTGTTTCATTGGTAACCCGCCGAAGGATTGGCGACTTACGAGTCCGGCAGCTCACTGGTCTGACGACTCACGAGCCTGGCGACTCACTAATGGCCCCGCTGGTGGGTCAGATAGAAGACTAGGCCCAAGGCCCAGAAGGCCGGCTCATGTTGTGGTGGGCCGGCTTAAGAGGAAAGCATAAGGAATATTCCCTTACAAAGGAAGCAAGACTAGGACTCCACTTGTAATAGAGTAATCCTGATCCTACTAGGAATAGTCATGTAACCCGCCCCTTCAACTTATATAAGGAGGGGCAGGGCACCCCAAGAGGGACATGTAATAAGAGACAATCTCTAGGGCTAGACACAAAGAGCCCGCAAGCCGGCGACTCCCTCATGATCATAATGAGACTAGCCACAAACAACATGAAGGGTTATTACCGGATGATGTTTCCCGGGGCCCAAAGTTGTCTAAATACTTGTCTTGTGTTGGGTCTCTCGATTCCCCCCAACCCCTTTCAAACTACCACATAGATGTGTTGGCCTCGCGACTAAGTGCTCACACTAGGACATCTGCCGTGACGTGTCCACGACAGTTGGTGCCCACCATGGGGCTCGCGCACGGTGTTGATGAGTTCTTGGAGGGATCTATCGCAAGGGTGGAGAAGTATGCGATTTTTTAGATGAAGAAGAGCCGGTTTTGGCAGGATTTGCATCAGCTTCAAGTTCATCCGTCCAAATTTAAGATATGAGAAATTTGAGGTCAAGAAAATTTAGGGTTCCGTTTTGTGCGGCGGCGGGTGATCCCTGGATCTGATTTACCCTATGGCGTTTCGAAAGAATAATGATCTCTGGCAAGAGCAACCGGCAAGATCTCTGCAAACCAATCAATGAGACCTTCAGTAGCACACATACAGGTTCATGCCCAACCATCCGAAAGCTCGCGCATTATGGAAAACCAGAAGACAAATGTCAATGGAGTTATGCTGGTGTACAGAGCCTCGCGTCATGAGCGTCCATCGGGTCAGCCATAAAATAGTGATGTTCGAGTTGTTTCTACAGCCGCATGCGTTAAAGAGTTTAAAAAGCCATCCATCAAAATCATGATACACAGGCATAAAGAGAGGGGGCTCGTAACATCAACTCAAGGTTGGCTAATTGCTACTACTAGTCAATTAATGCTAGTGCTACTATCACTACTTTACTCAAGCCTATAGAAGTACGTACGTGGAGGAATCAATCAGGATTTGTTTTGCCACTCGTATTTGTACGCATGAGGTGTCCTGGTCGTAAGCAGCGCATAGGTTTCTAATCTGAGTCGGATAAAAAAAGAAAAAGGGAAAACAACCCACGACCCGGAAGTTTGGGCGTGAACCTCGGTCTCTGCCACCGAGCCGGCCTTATTTTGACTGGTCTCCATCGGGCCGGTGGCTCCTGAGCCGCCTCCGCGCTCCACGTCCGAGTCCGGGTCCGCCTCCACTTGCGAGCCGGCCTGCCGCGTCAAATCACCGGGTCGCCTCTGTTGGTTTCCTCTGGGCTACCCCCGTGATGAACCGACCTGTGGACCAGCAAGCCTCGTGCCATTTTCTGTTGCGGCCCTGCGGCATGTCACCGACTATTTCAGCCGCTGCAATATGCCTCCACAAGCCGCTGCGACCTCTGCTGAGTCGCCGGGCAGGCCTCTGCTCCTCTGCTGCCGTCCTGCGCAGATCATCTTTCGGTCACAAAACATCAGGTGATATCCATCTAAACCTATTTTTTAGCACATATTGTTTTTGTCAAAAAACAATTAGTTGGTTCACGATGTTTTCTATGCAGAATAGTTATTCACTGCAAGAGCGATGGTCTTGTCATGGATGTATAGCTTGCGCTACCATTATTATGCGCCAGCATCTGACCGTGCAATAATACTCGACGAATACTTGCTCGCCCTCGCCGCGTCAGAGTTGTCCCGCCTTGAGCCGCCACCGGAGAGCCTACCCATGTTGAGCCGCCGCCGGAGAGCCGCCGTCATACGATAGGCTGCAGCCTGCCCTCGGGTCGACCCGCGTCCATTTCAAAGTGTTCATCAAAACTGCTATATGCACATCAGGATGGCTACCGTGAAAGAAACAAAAGGCCGAGGGCTAGCTAATTGCCGTGTTATAATCACGTGGAAGCTTGCCACAATATTACAGGATCCTTGTCCATCGGACAAAAAATACTAGGTGATATCCATCTAAGTTTGTTTTATTATCACATATTATTTTTTGTCAATGAACAGCTTATCTTTGCCATGGTCTGTGATGTTGTTTATACAGGACAATTGCCGCGCCTTGGGTTGCCAGTTGCTATCTCTACGACCGCGCATTGAGCCATCGACGCCTTCACCGGACCGTCATTCATTATAGCGGTGTTGCATCAAGAGCACACGTCAACATCATCTTTGCACTAGCGCTTATTCATGCCGTGCTGCTCGATGGATACGTACGCGAATGGCCGCCTCTGCTACATCAACACACGCGGCTGACTCATTGTCCGTGCCTATGGCCGACTGGCCTGCATCCGTGCCGTTTCCAACACCGCGGCCGACTCTCTCGTGCACACCGGCTTACAACGCCACTGCCGACTCTCCCAGTCCCTGCTGGCTTACAATGACGTGGCCGGCTCACCCGTGAGTGATTTTAGCTTCACCATGGTGATCATCAACTCCGCGGTGGATAATTTCTGGCTCAGCATATCAGGTGAAATCCATCTAGTATATTTTTATATTACATATTGCTTTCTTTAAAAAAGAAATTACTTTGGCTTGCATGTTCTCCAATGCAGGCCTCAAACCATCCCATATCACGGTCAACTATTGAGAATCTTAAGCCAACTCATTGAGTCATCTTAAAGACTCGGGGGCTACATGGACATGGCTCAGTAAATGTTGCCAGTTTAAAGGCCGTCAGAAAATTTCCGGCTCAAATTGAAGCTCAATATCTAGTTTAAAATCTGGCTCAAGGGAAATCTGTCTCCCACAAAGCTCTGAAGCTTTCAATATCTGGCTCAACGCCTGGTTCAAGAAGAATTCATTACTCACAAGTTCGAGTTCTCGGAAAAATTAAAGGGACCAAAGAGAGTCTGTTGGAAAGCAGAACTCAAACATAAGTACCCTGCTTCAATGACCATTGGAGGCCGGATCGTATTCAAATCATAGCTTAAACCCTTTTAGTCCGACCCTGATCGTATTCGCATCAGAGTCGTTAAATATTTTCAAGGTCACTTGGAGGCTTCCTGTTCAAACATAGGTCGTACTCGAACCAAAGAGAACATAGCTGTCGGTACCCTCTTGGTCGGCACAATGCCAAACTCACTAGGGGGCTTCTTGATCATATTCGAATCATAGATTAACCCCTTTTGGGTCTGACTTTGATCGTATTCGAATCAGAGTCGTTAAAAAACTCTCAAGGTCATTTGGGGGCTTCCTATTCAAACATAGGTCGTATTCGAACCAAAGAGAACATAGCCGTCAGTACCCTCTTGATCGGCGCAGTGCCAAAGCCACTGGGGGTTACATGATCGTATTCGAATCCTAGCTTAACCCCTTTGGAACGGTTTACTGATCATATTCCAATCAGAAGCCTTGATTTTTTCTCTCTATTTGGTTTTAAGTTTTTGAAAACAGTTTTTTGGGTTTATCTTGAGACCTTTTGTTCATATCTGAAGCATATATGTGGTTTCGACTAACTCGGCTTGGCTTTGGACGATAAGTCGCTAGCATATGACAATCATCAAACATTTGGAAGTTTTGGCTTCTAAAGTTTGGGTTATCACCCTTACTGCATTGGTCTCATAAGCCGGCAGTACGATTTTATCACAGGTTTTGCAAAACTGGCCCTGGCTATGGACTTTAAGTCGCCAGTATCTTTTTGGACTGCGTCATGGGAATAATGCGCTTATAAATCATGGTATTGTTACCTTCACTGCATATGGTGATGTAAGTTGACAGTCTAAGTCAATTCTACACGTATGTTTCCCTGGTTATATAAATATGTGAGGTTTATTAACCCGCACTAGCTTTTGACTTTAAGTCGCCAATATGTTTAGGCTTGAATGGCCTGGCTTAGTCTTTTCAGTAATTACATAAGACTATATTATGTTTGGGTTATTACCGGCCCTAGCTTTGACGTTAAGTCACCAGCGCATATGTTGTTTAAACTCTATGCAGGATTTGCAGAAATATGACTTATATAAATGACTAAGTTGTAGCTCATTATCAAAATTGATGCTTCAAAATGATTATCTGTTCTGGATTTTTTCAAAGGCTACAAGCCATCGGGTTATAAAAATTCCGGCTTACAATGGAGGAGTATTAAAACGCCATCGGCCAAGAGCCGCCGGGTATTTAAACTCTGCATTTAATTGTCGACAGATAAGGTATTCAAAGTCGCTTTAGCAAAATGGCTATTATTTTATCAATGGATATGATTTATTCTTCAATGGAAGAAATAGTCCTGTGTCGCTGCAGGCTTACGACCCGACACTTGGGGGCTATATTATTCAAATTGAGATCATATCAAATATGCAAGTCCCATGTCACTGCCAGCATGCACCATGGCACTTGGGGGCTAATGCAAAGTCATTTTTTGCTCAACTTATTGAAGACCCGACTCATCACATTGTAATGAGCCGGCCCTGGTGGGCTACCAATTGCTCCTGTCAAAAATTCAAGGTACACAAGCATTAATCTATTATATTGAACGGTCCACTACTCAGTTGGTAGAGTATAAAGCTCTTAACCTTGTGGACGTGGGTTCAAGCCCCATGGTGGAGATTATATTATATGATGTTATTATCAATAAATTATATACAAAGTCCCAGCTCAGTATTATCTTACTGAGCCGGCCCTTGGGGGCTATACGCTGCTGTTCAAGTTTACATGGTTATATCTACAAAGTCCCTGCTCATTATTGCATAATGACCCAACCCTTGGGGGCTACACTGGTTGAAGTTTTTATGAGCATAAGGCAATTACAAGTCCCAGGTTGCTGCAAGCATGACAACCCGACCCTTAGGGGCTACAGGTGATATACAGATAAGGGAGCAAAATAGGTATTATATTATTATTGGAGAAATCTGCAACAATTACATGACCCGGCATCATTTATTTATAACCCAGCAAATTTGGCAATAATAAATCGGCAAGATCTACATCTTTAAGCCGATTGAATATCAGTTGAATATTTCAAGACCAATATTTTTGTTAAGTCAGAGCATTGAAGGCCGACTGAAATGGATTATTTCTTATAATATTTCTCTACAAGAGCCAATGTCAGCAAATTGGTTATGAAGCTGGCCTATTGACCCGGATTTTTTTAAAAGAAGTGCCTGGATTTTTTGCTTTGGCAAGGTTTGGACATATCTGTTTAAGGAGATTTTCTATAAGATCTTGAGTATGCATGCAGGAGGAAATGACAAGGACTTAAGGATGATTAGGTGCCGGTTCAGGAAAATATTTAACCCGGAGCACAACCTAGCAAGTTTGTTCTTGTATTTATTTTACAGGATCAGTTTAACATGGATAAATCCAAATTAAACCGGGGGATAATGTTGGGAGATATACCCCATGGTATGACTCGGCCGGAAGTATGACCCAGCCGGACTTGGCGTTTCGTTGGTAACCCGCCGAAGGATTGGCGACTTACGAGTCCGGTAACTCACTGGTGTGACGACTAATGAGCCTGGCGACTCACTAATGGCCCCGATGGCGGGTCAGATAGAAGACTAGGCCCAAGGCCCAGAAGGCCGGCTCATGTTATGGTGGGCCGGCTTAAGAGGAAAGCATAAGGAATATTCCCTTACAAAGGAAGAAAGACTAGGACTCCACTTGTAATAGAGTAATCCTAATCCTACTAGGACTAGTCATGTAACCCGCTCCTTCAACTTATATAAGGAGGGGCAGGGCACCCCAAGAGGGACAAGTAATAAGAGACAATCTCTAGGGCTAGACACAAAGAGCCGGCAAGCCGGCGACTCACTCATGATCATAATGAGACTAGCCACAAACAACATGTAGGGTTATTACCGGATGATGTTTCCCGGGGCCCGTAGCTGTCTAAATCCTTGTCTTATGTTGCGTCTCTCGATTCCGCCCAACCCCTTTCAAGCTACCACATAGATGCATTGGCCTCGCGACTAAGTCCTCACACTAGGACATCTGTCGTGACGTTTCCACGACAGTCACCGTTTGTGATTATTGCATTGCACACAGTTTCATCGAAAGGTCTCTTATCATAGTGTCGCATTGGTAGCATCCTACAGTAGTGTACTCAAACATCATGTAAGTGCAACACGTCATTGGATAATAATATGTAGAATAATGAGAAAGCAACACATCATTTTCAGTCTAAAGATCATCATGAGACATTTTAAGTTTCTCAAGATCTTGCTTCCTCTCCAGATAATCATACGTAAACTTCTTGTGATCGGCTGAGAGTGCATCATGACAACTTTGGAGTTTGCCATACTTTTCCTGGAGACTGTTGAGGTCGCCAGTCAAGGATTTACTTCGATCAATTACCTCTTCCAACAAATCATCGCTCTTGTTTAGCAAGTACTGAATCTTTCCATAGTATGTAGTTGTTGAGTAGCATGTTTGGAGTAGCTAGGTTTCAGACTATCATCAAATTCATGCTCACTTGTATCAAAGTATGAGGAATGTGATGATACCTTCCATGAAGCAATAGTGCAAGCAGAGTCATCGTCGTCGCAGGCCACAACATTGGTGACTTAGCCATTTTCTTCATGGTTGAAGAAGGACTTGGTGACAAAAGCGGTAGCTGAAGCCAGGATCACCACACCAGAGTTACACTCCTCATATTCTTCCTCAAACTCCTCGGTATCAAATTCTTCCTTGGAATCAATTTCTTGCCTATACAAGTGTGACCTCTGCTAGAAGAACTCTTCTTGTGAGATGAAGACTTTGAAGAAGCCTTTGAGTTTCTTCTTCTTCTTTTCTTCTTCTTGTAATCAGGACGCTCTGGAATCATCAGTATTAGAGTATCAAAGGAACTTTCAAGGGACCTCAAAAGTTTCTTCACCACTTCATGGTTGGTCATGTTAGTGGCACCAAGAGCTTGAATCTCATTGGAGATATCCGTGAGATGATCAAACGTGAGCTGGACCTTTCATTGTCAAGCCTCTTGAAGCGGTTGTAAAGAATATCAACGTGAGTCTTCTTGAGTTAAAAATCCCTCATTGACCTTGGAGAGCCGTTCCCATATAAGCTTCATCGATTCTAATGCACTCATCCGACCATACTTCCCCTGAGTTAGATGACCACAAATGATGTTTTTGCTTGAGAGTCCAATTGACTGAATCTCACATCAGCAGCAGTAGAATTTTCACCTTGCTCTGGGATACCCATCTTGATGACATACCAGAGTTCATTCTCAATGTCTTCAAGATGCATTCACATCTTATTCTTCTAATAAAGATAGTCAGTGCCATCGAAGATAGGGTACTTAGTGGAGACTTTGAAGTTATCTATATTCATAATAGCTTAAATTCCTGGTGGTTAAACCAAATCACACAAAACAAGGGAGCACCTTGCTCTGATACCAACTAAAAGTGCTAGTTGTCCACTAGAGGGGGTGAATAGGAGATTATTATGAAATTCTTGAAAATGGATAATGTCTTTGAAGATACAGAAGGAAAACAACTGTGAGGCAGTGCAATACTAAGGTAAAGCTACACTAAGCATGCAATCAATGAGAACATAATGACATTAGGAACAGAGATAGAAGGAAAACAAGGGTAAATGTAGAACAGCTGAACATACAAGCAAACAACCTTAAGAACTACAAACTAGAAGACAAAATAGTATCATGATGATGTCCTCAAGCAAAGTCTTCAAACAGAGATGATCAAGCAAAGGCTTCACAATACAAAACAAAAACTAAATTACTGAAGAGGTAGAACCAATTGCTCGATGAATACACATGATTTGTTTGACCAGTTCTAATTGGTTGGAGAGGCTGAGATTTAACTCAGAAGACAAATTCACCTTATTCTCCTTGGACTAATATTACCTACACCTCATCCAATCACTCAGGTAAGTATTCAACATAGACCTCCAAAACCTTCACAGACACAGTCACCGGTAGTGCACAATGACTCTTGGATGCTAAAAGCTAATGCCTGACTGTCTAGAAGATCACAGTCTCCAAGTGTAACAAGTCTTTGATTCACTCAGACCAGAATGTCTTCAAAGATGCTCAATCACTTTGGGCTCTAGGTGTTTCAAGTTTTTCCTTGAAGAATATCTCTCACAACAGCTTCGGAGCTGGGTTGCTCTAAAACAACATAAGTCATGGAATAAATCCGACCAACCACCAACTTATGGTGGAGGGGGCGGCTATTTATAGCCAGGGCAACCCAACCTTATATGACCAAAATGAACCTGGGTCAATGGCCAACCGACATGTGTACCAACTGTCGAATTTCAAACACATGACTCAACCAACTCTGGAAGAGTTTTTCCCTCAAATTCTTCATTGGGAGACACATGATTTTTGGTTGAGCATGTCAGTTTCTGACTTTGTATGACCTCGCCCCCACTTAATAGTACACTGGTTCCTATAACTCAATAAAGAGGAAAATTAAATTACCAAAAGATGAAGTCTTCGTGTTCCATAGTCTTCAAGCTAAGTCCTCGCGATCCACCGAAGTTTTTAATGTCTTCAGAAATATTTAGGGGCCATCTTCGAAAGTTAAACCAAATCTCCAGGGACTTCTATTAGCTCTGTTATCCTATGTATACTCACAAAAAAATTAGTCCCTTAACCAAGTTTGTCGTCAATACTCCTAAACCAACAAAGTTGTGGCACTAGATGCAATGAAAAATGACAATAAAATTTGTATTTATGTCCTATAGATTCATTCATATGGATTTGATGAGTTTGTGGTAGTTTTTCCTGTTGTTTTTGTTTGTGTGATACTTCATCACTTAGGTATCCTTATTTCGCGCTCTACAAAGATCTTGTACTTGAACAACCTCTAAGATTGTACCTCTATGGGATCGTCTCTGTCGGATTCATGGCTTCGTTGACCCAAGAAAGGTTCGAACACAGGGGCGTGTGCGTAGAACTCTACCTCTCCAGTGGATCGACTCGCTGCTCTCACATCCTAGCACGATGCACATGAAGGAAATGGACATGGCAGTTTACCTAGGTTCGGGCCACCTTGCGGAGTAAAACCCTACTCCTGCTTTGTGGTTGATTAGCCTCGCGGGGGGCTGAGGATGAAGTAGTACAAGTGGGAGAACAACCTCGGGAGGCTTTTCTTGTGATGAGCTCTAGGGGTTTGGTCTCTCAAGGACCCGATCCCTTCTACGGTGGTGGCTAGGCTATGCTTATAGTGGCCTCGGTCCTCTTCCCCCAAAACTTAGGCGGGAAGGGATCCCACAACGACCAATTTTTAAAGGTGACAAGTAGTACATTTGATCCTGATGAAAGGTGGTCTTCGCCTACAAAGCATCTGGTCATGACATCGTGGTGGGCTCGAAGATGACATCCATCCTTCCATTCTGGTGGTCCTGGTCTTATTGCACTCAAACGGCTACATTTGGCTGATTCCTTGGGACTCCGCACCTGTGCTTGCCTCCTTAGCACCAAAGAGGAAACCTGCCACTCTCCGACCGCTGGCGCACGCCTGGCCTTGCTCGTCATGGCTGATGCCACCTCAGCCTCACGAGGTGAGTGCTTGCATAGAGATCTCCGCTCCTCAGGAGGCTGCCTGGGGAGGCTGCTCCTTCAGGAGGTCTCGATGTCGCGTTCGCCTTGCAAGGATTGGCCCCTCGTGAGGGTCTTGTCTTTTTGTGGTTGAAGATGGGCCATACCAGGCCGTCGATGGAGCCACATCGTGGGTCGCAGGCAGGCAAGTTTGGGTACTCTGGTTCCCAGAACACCGATAAAAGCCCCCAGGCCCAAGGCACGGTCGCACTTGGCTTTGAGGCGAAGCCAGAGGGCAAATGCGGAGCACCATGGGCCCCAAGCGCCTGCAGTCCCAGTCGATGTGTGGCTCTTGATGTGAGGTGGGCGGCTCCGCTTGCCCATGCTGCCTTGGCAACTGGTGCAGGCTGAAAACTGCCTACTGCATGAAGAGAAAACCATCATTACTTGAGATCGTGGGAGGCTGACGATTGACCTATCTTTGGCTATAAATGTGGGAGCGAGCGGAGCCTCATGCGCTTCTTTGTCTTCTCGCTTCCTGTTTCTCGTTGAGGGAGTCCTAGATTAGGGGGTGTCCGGCTGGCCGGAATAAGACCTTTGGCCGGACTCCTGGACTATGAAGATACAAGATTGAAGACTCCATCCCGTGTCCGGATGGGACTTTACTTGGCGTGGAAGGCAAGCTTGGCGATACGACATGAAGATCTCCTCCCATTGTAACCGACTCTGTGTAACCCTATCCCTCTATGGTGTCTATATAAACCGGAGAGTTTTAGTCCGTAGGACGAACAACAATCATACCATAGGCTAGCTTCTAGGGTTTAGCCACTCCGATCTCGTGGTAGATCTACTCTTGTACTACCCATATCATCAATATTAATCAAGGAGTAGGGTTTTACCTCCATCGAGAGGGCCCGAAGCTGGGTAAAAACATCGTGTCCCTTGTCTCCTATTACCATCCGCCTAGACGCATAGTTCGGGACCCCCTACCCGAGATGCGCCGGTTTTGACACCGACATTGGTGCTTTCATTGAGAGTTCCGCTGTGTCGTCACCATCAGGAAGGATGGCACATCCCGTCTTTAAAGACGGCGTCATTGCTAAAGGAGCTTTGGCTGTCGGCCAAACTCTCCGGCTAGGCAGGTTTTTGATGACCGCCTGTCCGACCACCGCGCCGACGATGACCTCTCGGGCCATCGAAAGCAATCTTCACATCAGCTTGGAGCTTGCCGAGCAGTTAGATCTGATGGAGCTCCTCTCCCTGAACGAGCTCTTGGATCGCATCGCGGCCCTGGGAGTCGCTACTGATTACGACCAGATTGGGCTTAAACCCAATCAGAGAGAGATTGACTCTCCCCAGGTCACCCATCACATCGAAGTGGTGGAAGAACAATGCGGCGAGTCTTCGCCCGCCCTAAGGACCAGATGTGTCCGGATCCCCGATCCCTCCAAGCCGGACACCCGCGGAGGGGAGGATGTCGCCCAAACCCTGAACCTAAAGTCAGGCAGCAGGCCCGATTCATTGAATAATGTCCAAGAAAGAAAGCTTCCGAATTCAGAAACCGCTTGGCCCCTGAATCTTACATCGGGTAGGGTTCCGGATTTAATTCCACCCGCCCACCCAACTATGCGGGATTTATCCCTAATACGGCAAGAGCCCAGTGAAATAGTACACCACTACTGGTCCAGATTCCGCCTGGTTATGAACAGGATAAAGGACTGCCGCGAGAAAGAAGCAATTTCACTCTTCTGTAACAACTGCACGGACATCGGAATCCTCAACGCAATAAGTTGCGGCCAAATTACACGATTCGCCGACTTGACATCCATAGTACGAAAGTACTGTGCGACTAAAAGCGTTCGGAAAACCGAAGACAAATTCTGGGACAATCCGGCCCCGAATACAACACTAGCCCAAAATAGAAGGGCGTATTATCGCCAGGCATCTAAGTTAAACATCAAAAAACAAAAACCCTCTACAGGGTACGGGACCGTACTGGAAGGATGGCTCAATGGACCCTGTACAATTCATAATTCAGGGGAAGCCACACCAACGCACAGCCTTAGAGCATGTTGGATACTACGGCAGGTGGCCCGAAGTGGCGAGGAGCTTTTAACTCCACCACCCGAAGAATACCTCCCGAGTACGGTGTCGACAGTCTTTGAGACCTTCACATCAAACAATGCAAGGAAACGGACGCTCCGCAACCTTGCCGAAGTCTACCAAGTAGCAACAATAAACCCATGGAGTGACATGGCTATCACATTTAATGCCAGTGACGAACCTAAATTCCAGACAGCCCGAGCACCAGCCGCATTGGTCCTCAGTCCGATAGTGGACGGCTTTCGACTCACAAAGGTACTCATGGATGGCGGCGGCGGACTCAACCTCATCTACGAGGAAACCCTGTGAAAAATGGAAATTGACTGGAGCCGCATTGAGCGAAGCAACACAACTTTTCGAGGAATAATTCCAAGCCGGGAAGCGTGCTGTTCAGGAAAAATCACATTGGATGTGGTGTTCGGCACGCCAGATAATTACAGATCCGAGAAGGTCACGTTTCAAGTGGCCCCGTTCAGTAGCGGATACCACGCTCTGCTAGGGCGAGAAGCATTTACAATTTTCCAAGCCATACCCCATTACGCATACATGAAGCTCAAAATGCCCGGACCCAACGGAATCATCACTCTCGCAAGTGATCCGGACATAGCGCTCCACGCTGAAAACAAGACAGCCGCACTGGCCCTGGAGGCATTATCCGAGGCCCTAGCGGCCGAGGAACTAACTGCGTTGCACTCCACGGTGGACAGGGACGATGTGATACTAGACAAGAGATCCAAGTCCACCTCTTTCAAACCAGCAGACAAGATAGTCAAATTCCAAGTCCATCCAACGGACCCTACAAAAACGGCCTCCATCGGGGAACAACTAAAACCCGATGTAGACGCCGCACTTCGAGACTTCCTGCGAGAAAATTGGGACATTTTCGCCTGGCACCCCACAGATATGCCAGGAATCCCACGCAGGCTGGCTGAGCACAGCTTGAACATCCTAAAAGGGTTTAAACCCGTCAAGCAGACTCTACGGCATTTTTCCGAACCCAAGAGACAAGCCATGGGAGAGGAGCTAGCAAAACTGCTGGAAGCCGGATTTGTCAGGGACATAAAACATCCGGACTGGCTAGCAAACCTGGTGATGGTACCAAAGAAGGACAAACCTTGGCGCCTATGTGTCGATTTCAAAGACCTAATCAAGGCTTGTCCAAAGGACCCTTTCCCACTCCCCCGAATTGATCAAATCATCGACGCCACCGCAGGACACGACTCATTGTGTTTCCTCGATGCATACTCTGGCTACCACCAAATCAAGATGGCAGAGTCAGACCAAGCCGCAATGGCATTCATCACCCCATACGGCCCATTCTGCTTCAACACGATGCCCTTCGGGCTCAAAAACGCCGGCGCAACATATCAGCGCATGATTCAGACATGTCTGGCCAACCAGATCAGCAAAACAGTTGAACCATACGTAGATGACGTGGTCATCAAAACAAATCACGTCGATACTCTAGTAGACTACTTGAGACTCACGTTCAACAATCTCCCAACATATGACATTAAGCTCAACCCGGAGAAATGCATTTTCGGCGTACCAGCCGGAAAGCTCTTGGGCTTCATCGTATCCGGTAGAGGAATTGAAGCAAACCCAGCCAAGATCCGAGCTCTGTTACAATTGGATACCCCAAAGGACCTCAAACAAATACAAAAATTGACAGGATGCGTGGCGGCTCTAAGCCGCTTTATCTCCCGCTTAGGAGAAAAGGCATTACCCCTCTATCGCCTCCTGCGGTGCACCGACCACTTCGAGTGGATGGATGCCACCACGGCCGGACTCGAAGAAATAAAAGCCATACTGGCAACAAATCCGGTCCTGGCCGCGCCCAACACGGGCGAACCAATGCTATTATACATCACGGCAACCCATCAAGTTGTAAGCGCGGTGCTCGTCGTCGAACGAGAATCAGACAGACACAAGTTCCCCCTCCAAAAACCAGTGTACTATGTGTCCACTGTACTAACTCCATGAAAGTCACGGTACCCGCATTATCAAAAGATAGCGTACGCGGTGTTCATGGCATCCCGGAAGCTGCAACACTACTTTCAAGAGTGCTCCGTAACAGTGGCATCCGAAGCACCCCTTAACGATATTATAAACAACCGCGACGCAACGGGCCGGATTGCCAAATGGGCCATCGAGCTCCTCCCATTCGACATAACCTACAAGCCAAGGCAAGATATTAAGTCGTAGGTTTTGGCCGACTTCATCGCCGAATGGACTGAAGCCGAACTCCCTAAAGAGTACGGCGCATAGTCCAACTGGATCATGCACTTCGACGGCTCCAAAATGTTGGCTGGCCTGGGGGCTGGCGTCGTTCTGACATCCCCAACCGGAGACATAGTCCAATACGTACTTCAGATAATGTACACGGATTCCAACAACACAGCCGAATACGAGGCCCTCTTACATGGCCTCCGGATGGCAGTCTCCATGGGCATTCAGCGCCTAGAGGTCCGCGGGGATTCAAACCTCGCAATATCCCAAATAAATGGAGACTTGGACGCCAAGGATCCGAAAATGGCAGCTTACCGCAACGCCATCTTAAAGATGTCAGCTCGGTTTGAGGGGCTGGAATTTCATCACATAGCCTGGGAAAATAACCAGGCAGCAGACGTGTTGGCATGCATTGGCGCCAAGCGCAAGGCCGTCCCTCCCAACATCTTCCTAGAAAGGTTGTTTAAGCCATCCGTATTATGGGAAGGAGAATCCGGAAACAATAGCCCGGACACAACTACACCGCCCCCCACCGAACATTCTCACACAGTTGGGGGCTCCGCCAACGAAACAACGCCGTCAGCCCACGCAATAATGGCAGTCATTGTCCCTTGGACAGAACCATTCCTAGCCTACCTAACTAGGCAAGAACTTCCCGAGGACCAAACCGAGGACCGCTACATAGTGCGGTGATCTAAAGCCTACAAAGTCCACGAGGGAGAGCTTTACAAGAAAAGCACAACCGGAGTCCTTCATAGGTGTATCTCCGAAGAGGAAGGGCGAGACCTTTTGGCTGAAATTAATGCCGGACTCGGCGGGCACCACGCCGCAGCCCGGGCCCTTGTAAGCAAGGCCTTCCGTACCGGATTTTATTGGCCAACGGCCCGGGCAGACGCTCAGGACTTAGTGCAACGATGTGTTGGTTGCCAGTTATTCGCCAACCAAAGCCACATGCCGTCTACCGCCCTACAAACTATACCCATTACCTGGCCTTTCGTGGTCTGGGGGCTTGACATGGTCGGACCCCTTAAAGGAGGAACCCACAAGCAAAAATATCTACTGGTCATGGTGGACAAATTCACCAAATGGATAGAAGCCAAGCCTGTAAAGACAGCCGAATCCAGACCAGTGATAGACTTCATATCCGGGGTCGTACACCGTTATGGCATCCCCCACAGCATCATAACCGACAACAGCACATACTTCACGGCCGATGAAGTCAAACTTTGGTGCAAAAACATGGGCATCAAGCTCGAGTATGCTGCAGTCTATCACCCTCAAACTAACGGTCAAGTCGAATGGGCCAACGGTCTCATTATGAGCGGCATCAAACCCAGACTAGTGCGATCCCTCAAGGAATCTAACACGCACTAGGTAGAGGAGCTTGACTCCGTACTCTGGGGGCTGCGGACCACGCCGAATCGCGCTACCGGATTCACACCATTTTTTATGGTATATGGTGCAGAGGTAGTACTGCCATGCGACATAATCCATGACTCACCTTGAGTGTGCATGTACGAAGAAAGAGAAGCCGAGCTCGATCGGCAGGACAGCTTGGACGCATTGGAAGAGGAGCGCGACGTGGCAAAAGCCCGTTCCGCATTCTATCTACAGCAGGCTCAAAGATACCAAAGCAGAGAAGTACGGGCCAAAACCTATAATGTTGGTGAACTAGTTCTACGCCTGCCGAACAAGAAAAAGGATAAATTAAAGCCCAAATGGGAGGGGCCCTTCATAATCGACCAAGTACTGACCGACGAAGCATACCGTCTGCAAAACGCATCGGATAACCGACTCGAGCCGAACCCATGGAATGCAGCACGCCTACGAAGATTCTACGCCTAGCGCCAGACTCCGTGTTCGTTTCCTTCCTCCGTCCCTTTTGTTTTATTTTTTATTTTTTTTATTTTTTTATTAGCAGTCCGGGATTTTGTTCCTTCTCCCTACCCCTTTTTTCTCACAAGCCCTTAGGGGCTTGCCTGTGCATTGTTCCCACATACCTGACACGCTACCCGCGCTCATAATACCTGGGGGCTTCTTTACCAAGAAGTTTATATAAAATGGGCCTCATGCCCAAAACATGTGTGATGCTTCCGCATGAACCTTTTATACACCATTATATGCATCGATATGACTTAAGTTTTGGCCAAGCTGGGTTGCCTCGCTCCTGTGCTTACCCCTACGTTCCCGTTCGTTCGGCTAGGTGGTAAAAGGAGCACCTCTACGATTGTTACTGCCGGATGAGCCGGATGTGTACCTCAGACAGGGTGAAGCCGAAAGCTAGCGTTCTTAAGGGAATATTCGGTCGGTGAACTAAAAGATGATCTTTCATATTTATTCTTTCGCCCCCAGATGCTTTTCTTCTCTTTCTGGCAGTTCGGACATGCACTTTAGGGCATGCCTACCAGGGAAAGGAACCCCTAACGGAACTATTCTCCCTGGAAGATGTTTCTTACTAACCATGTAATATAACATAACTAGTTGGGCACTTGTCTGCTAAAGCACTTATGACCCCTACGCCTTGTCTCCATGCATGCCCCGGTTCTTACATAATCGAGAGGGTATTCGAACACACTCCGGACTATAGGGTCCAGAGGTCGAAGCGAAAAGGTCTGCAATGACAAACGATCTACAATCCGGCTAGAAGGCATTTTTTAATGTCATTTTTACAGAGTCAATCCGACTGGGCATATTCTTCTTCAATACCATCCAACAGGCGGTCTAATTTACAGTCCTGTTGCGAATACTTTGCAGCCAGCTCCACCTAGCCATATGCTAAGCTGACTGGGATCTCCTTTCCGTCCGGACCTATCGGGCCGACCTCGGCCATGTGGTTTGGGTCAGCCTTCATGTACCGAGTCTTCACCATGGCCCAGGCCTCCCTGGCACCTTGACGGCAAGCCGATATCTTCCACAACCGGAAGCACTGCCGCACTCCCTCCAGCTTCTTTGTAAGCTCCTCAAGGCCTTCGGGCATAGAGAGGGATGGCCACATAGCCTGGATGACGCTTTGCATTGCCTGCCGAACTCGTTCGTGTAGTTGCAACAGCTCGGGAAGAAGGTCTCCCGTTGAACCGGGCATTTCCTCCGCAGGACGACCCGTCAGTAGACCTACAGACATAGCTCTGTTAATCGACTTCCTCGCCGAATTCTTTTTTCAAAGATTCGTTCAAGCACTTACTAAAAATGCCGCGTCGAAGTCGCCGATACTCCTTCACGGAAGAAGACAGCTGAACGTGAACATCTTTCAGTTCCTCGCCCAGCTAGGTATTGGCGTCTTGAAGCTTGTTCTTCTCTTGCCTCACCCTCGTCAGCACGCTCTCACCAGCCTTTAGTTGGCGTAGAGTTGTTGCTTGTCCGGATTTACTCCGACCTCATCTGCATTATTATCGTCATGGTTGCACGCCTGCCGCATTTCAAAACGGAAGTATCTTTCGAAGCATATATTACCTGCGGGCGTCCCCGTGACATTTTCTAAAGTGGCCAATGCGGCCTCGAGCTGGGCCTTGCACTCTTCGAGCTCCTGGGACAATTGCGTATTCTTCTTTGTAAGACACTGCATAGCACATGATCCTTCAAACAGTTATCTTCACTGTTTCAAGTCTCGGGGGCTACTGACATATATAACCTTCAATTCTACTCACTTGTATGTCTTTCACATACTGCTCCGTGGCTCTAGCTAGACCATTTTGAGTAGCACGGAGATACGCATCTCCTGTATTAAAGGCGTCCAACGCCTCTGGGGAAAAACACGCGTCACGAAGAACAGTCCGGCAACGCCTGTGGTTCACGGTACTCTCCACCTCTGAATTGGTGGCAGATAGCCCGTCGGTGTCCTCTGTCGGAGGAGCGCCCGAGGCGCGTCCCATGTACGCCTCCGCTTCCGGACCCGGCCTCGAACCTTGGCCGGCGGACATAGTCCGGTGGGCTCTCTTCTTTCTAAGAAAATCATGAGCATTAGTAAGACTCAAGGGCATAAACCCTAGGCGTCAAATTCGCATGCCATACCGTCGCGCCGGAATCTCGATCTGGTCCGCACTTCTTTTTGGCCCGCCTGGTTTCGGCGGCCCTTGTGGGCTGCTCACCGTGGGCTCGGCCTTCCGCATCAAGGATTTACCCTGCAAAACGCTATTAGTTTACGGCATGCAAGATAAAGCATGAGAATACGGGGACTTCGGCCTTAGTTACCTTGGAGGCTGGAAGCAGTCCGAGATAGTCAGCCGTGATGGCCACCAAGGAGTTATCCTTGCTCAATTGATGAAATACCCCATCAATCAACTCCATGCATAAGTTCGGATCTTCTTGGGAGTCCGGATCGAGGGACCGTTCCGGGTCCTCGGGTTGTGGAGCAGGGCTGTTTATTTCCTTCACAGCCTGGCGCAGCTCCTGCGTTTAAACATTACTAAACTAAGTACTCAACCACGGGAATTTCAAAAGAGGATAGGCGAGTGACAGTGTCTGCTCACCCAACTAAGTGGATTGTACGTGGAGAATCCGCCTTCCGGGTTGACACGGAGGAATTCTTCCTCTTCCCCCTTGTACAAAGCGGATAAGATTCTCGTTAAAGTGGCGGCCGAATCTGGCCCCTTGCGACCACACCGGGTAGCGTCATCCTCCCCGTTGAAATCCCACATGGGATGGCCTCTGTATTGAAGCGGCTGCACCCCTCGCGTAATGAATATGGCCATGACCTTGATCATGGTTAGTCCAGAATGAGCCAACAACCTTATCCGGCTCATCAGGTACAGGACGTCCCTGTCAGCTTCCCTCTGAGGGTTCCGCGGGCGCCAACTCAGGCGCTTCTTCAACGGGGCATTATTGAACTCGGGGAGGCCGATCCATACAGGGTCCGGCAGGGGGACGTCATCTATATAAAACCACTCCGAGGGCCAGTCTTCGGACGCCCTCTTTGGGGTACCGGATAGATATCCGGTCCCGGCGATGCGCCATAGTTCGGCTCCGCCCACCTGATAAATAGACCCCTCCTGAGAACGGGGCACCAGGCAAAACAACCTCTTCCACAGCATGAAATGGGCCTCCACACCCAAGAACAGCTTGCAGAGGGCCACAAAGCCCGTGATGTGCAAAAGGGAGGCGGGCGTGAGGTTATGTAGCTGGAGGCCATAGAACTCCAGCAACCCTCGGAGAAACGTATGAATCGGAAATCCTAGTCCTCTCATCAAATAAGGGACTAAGCATACCCGCTCTCCTTGAGAGGGATTGGGGACGCCCTCCGCCTGCTCTCCGCCGCTATAGGCGGCAATCCCGGCTCGAACTGGGACCATATATGCCGGGGGGAGAAGCCCCTTGGACTGAAGCACTACTAACTCGCTATGCGGGACGGAACACCACCCCCAATCTCTGGGCCGAGGGCTGGAGGGGCGAGAGGAGGAGCGGCACCGACTGGCCATGATGGAATGGATCTCTGTCAGAGGCGCTCTGATGAAGACTCGCGGAGGGAAGATGGTGCGAATTGGATCTAAATCCTCGTCTCTTTTATGGGCGACTCATTAACGCAACCAGGGGGTAAGTGAAAAGAAAATCCTCTGGCTTTTCGCATTCGTTTGACGAGTGGAAGATGGTCATTATGGGGCACAAAAGCCGAGGAGGATAACCCGCACTAGAAGCCGGACACTATTCGACGGATACAGGGAATTTGAAGGAGAACCCGCCTTGCAATGTCGAAGACAACTTGCGCGCCGGACTCGTCGTCATTGAAGCCTGGTTCGGGGGCTACTGAGGGAGTCCTGGATTAGGGGGTGTCCGGCTGGCCGGACTAAGACCTTTGGCCGGACTCCTGGACTATGAAGATACAAGATTGAAGACTCCGTCCCATTTCCGGATGGGACTTTCCTTGGCGTGGAAGGCAAGCTTGGCGATACGACATGAAGATCTCATCCCATTGTAACCGACTCTGTGTAAACCTAGCCCTCTCCGGTGTCTATATAAGCCGGAGAGTTTTAGTCCGTTGGACGAACAACAATCATACCATAGGCTAGCTTCTAGGGTTTAGCCACTCCGATCTCGTGGTAGATCTACTCTTGTACTACCCATATCATCAATATTAATCAAGCAGGAGTAGGGTTTTACCTCCATCGAGAGGGCCCGAACCTGGGTAAAAACATCGTGTCCCTTGTCTCCTGTTACCATCCGCCTAGACGCACAGTTCGGGACCCCCTACCCGAGATCCGCCAGTTTTGACACCGACACTCCTCCTTCATGCTCCATTGCCTCACTAGATCATCCATGGCGCTGATTAGGAGGTTCACCACATCGGAGAAGGGGAAGGCCCCTCAGGTGGAACCCGAGCTGCTCCCACTGAAGAAGAGGTCTGATCACTCCCGGGGCGGCGCCGAGGAGGCCGTGATGACGCGTCCTTGGCATGAACATGCTCCGTCAGGCTTCCTGGTCCCCCTCTACGCCCGCGCGCAGGGTCCTATGCACGGGAGCGACTATCGGCGCCACGAGGAGCATGGCCGTGGAGGAGGGCAAGCTGCAGCTGTGAGGCTGCCTCACTCACGGACCCACGTCGAAGGCTCGGCCTGCGAGTTCTTGGTGTGGGCGGCAATGCCGCCACACACATGGATTCACCTCCCGAGGCCCTTCGCATTGGAGATATCACCGAGGGGGCCCGTCGAGCTGTGGCTACAGCAGGACGGATGCTGCGGCCAGGCTGTGGAGGCGCAGGTCGAGGTCATCAACATCGGTGATGCCTTCATGACCTGGCGGTAGGGCACGATTACCCGTGCCTGCCGCCCGAAGGGGGGCCATGCCATCCATTTTGAGTATGACGGGGCGTTGACGCTCTTCTTCAAGGTCTTTGACGAGGAAGGTCGGCACCTAGGGTGCTTCCCTGAGGGAGGTGGCTGCGGCGACAGGGATGCCGGCAACAAACTTGCCCTTGGCCTTGCCAGCAACTCCTCCGATAGCGGCAACGCCTCTTTTGATAGCAGCAGCGCCTCCTCCGAGCACGGATCGAGCGATGACATCAGCTAGGAGCCGCCGAGCTGCCACACCCACACCTCAGGGATGGCATCAGCCCACCGTCACCGATGAAGCCATTGAGGCCGAGGTTTCCTTAGGACTTCCTCTTTTGTTTCGGCCCTGCAATATGTCATGACGAACCCCTCGGGGGTATGTAAAAACTGTGATGCTTTTTCTTAGTAGCTATTATTCTCCAAAAAGTGTTACGCTTGTGTCTCCCACTACGGCACGGTCCCCCCTTTCATCATCGTGGTAGCTTAGTGTTCTACACCGGCAGGACCCAGTCCCCAGGAAGACTTTAGTTGTCACTGGTATGCCAGGTCGCAATGTCGTGGTGAAGGCCAAGAGGTGAGCGGCCCGAGGTCCGGTGAGAGCCCCTGAACCGCGGTGCTCAGGAGGTCCCCTTTGATGAGCAAGCGGCTCCTGAAAGACTGAAAGGGAAGAATCCTTTCCCTAGCGCTATCGCGAGGATCGTGATGCTGGTTTTGAGATGCACACTTTGCGCATGTTTGGACACTTATCTTGGCGACTTGCGGTTATCCTCGTGCTGCAGGGGCAGCCCTCCCGTGACGCTAGGTCCCGTTGCCACAGCCGCAACGTTCCCTAAGCGAGACTCGCACTGACCACTTCTTCCTCGCTCATCTGGGTGCTCTACGTCATTGGGTCCCGGCTCTCGAGCAAGATTGAGCTGCCGCTGGTATGCCAGGTCGCGACAGCGTGGACAAGGCCGGGGGGTGATGGCTCGAGGGCCAGTAGGGGCCCTTGCAACGCGATGCTCAGGGGCTCCCCCTTTAATGTGCCCGCGAATCTTGCGAAAAAGGAACGGTTGGCCTTGCACGGGTGCCTTGGAGTGATCGCGACTCGCTGCACCGGTTCCGGAGGTCCCTGCAGGTTAGCCGAAGGAGGGAAGCATCAAATAGTGGCGCTTGCCGACCTACCGGTGGTTTTTCCCCCAGGAGGTGAAGGCACTAAGGACCCGATGAGGTTACATGTGAGGTGCAGGCCACGAGCCAGAGCTTGGTCTCTCAGGTTTTTGGTGCTACAGGGACGGACCCGAGCACATGCACTGTGCCAACAGCCCCCATTGCGGGATGAACTTAAGGCAGGTTAGAAGCACACAGAGGCCGCGTGGGCCGACTCCGTGAATAACGGGATAACGGAGAGGATGCGGGTATCATGATATGGCAAGGCCAGTTCTGATAGATGCGCAAAATGATACACGCTGCGGGGCGGACCCATGCAGCTTGAGGATAATGCAGCCCGAGAGAGGCGCCCTCAACTGAACAACTAAAAAGTCACATGGCACTGTTGGGTAGAAGTGTTGAAGTAGCTAGAGATGCGCGTCGCAGAAGTTGCTCGTCATGAGTCGGCAGACTCCTGAGCCTCGGGGGGCTCTGGAGGCTCCGACTCCTCCTCTGCCAGGACTGCCTGGCATTTGGCTTCACAAGACACCAGGATGCCATGCATGCATCGCTGGAGCAAGGCAGCCATGCCCTGCAAGCCGACGCGAGATGTAGCTATGGGGGCGGCCTCCACACTTGCCGACACGGGACGGCCAGAAGTGTTACTGAGAAGCAGGTCTGTTGAGTCCCGGGATGTTGACGCAGACGCACAGCTCGCCGCTCGCGTCCTGGGCGGCAGCTGCATTGAGTGACGCGGGCCGACACTCGCCTGGCATGGCCTGCGCCTCCTGAAGATCATCGATTGTCCTGATGATGAACTCCTACGCCCTTGGTGCTTCGCGCCCTATTCCTTGTTCCTGGAAGCGCGCATTGAAGCATGCCTCCACATGGTGCCCCAACGCCTCCCTCATGACGCTGGCCAGGTTAGAGGCCCTCCAAAGAAGAGCCCCCAAGCCCTACCTAAGGGGGGCTTCGGGCACGCCTTCCTATGAGAGAGGGAAAGGCGCCCCAGCAGAGGGCAAGGGTCCAAAGCGCGGTCATCAGGCACACCAGCCTCTTGAGGGCCCCTGAGGAGGAGTTGCTTCTTCTTCTTGGGGCGTCCTCAAGGGGAAGGGTGGCACCCTCACCATCCGAGCTCTCGACCGCTGTAGCCTAGTAGGCGCGCTCGAGGGAGCACACCGCATCCTTCTCATCACAAACGACTGTGATGATGCCGCAGCTTCCTGGCATCTTGAGGATGTTGTAGCCGTGGTGCATTGCTGCCTTGAACTTGGCGAGGGCTGGGTACCTGAGGATGGCATTGTATGGTAGGCGAATGTGAGCAACATCGAAGTTGATGAGCTCGATGCGGTAGTTGTCGCGCTTGCCGAAGGAGATGGGGAGATAGATCTGCCCGATGGGGTGTGTGGAGCCGTCAATCACTCCTAAGAATGGCTTGGTGGGCTAAAGCTGGTTGTATGGCACCTAGAGCCTGTCGAAAGTCTCAACGGAGAGGACATTGAGCTCAGATCCACCGTCGATGAGTGTCTTGGTGATGAGAATATTTCTGATGATCAGTGAGCAGTGTTGGAAATATGCCCTTGAGGCAATAATAAAATGGTTATTATTATATTTCTTTGTTCATGATAATTGTCTGTTATTCATGCTATAATTGTATTATTCGGAAATCGTAATACACGTGTGAATAGATAGACCACAACATGTCCCTAGTGAGCCTCTAGTTGACTAGCTCGTTCATCAACAGATAGTCATGGTTTCCTGACTATGGACATTGGATGTCATTGATAACGGAATCACATCATTAGGAGAATAATGTGATGGACAAGACCCAATCCTAAGCATAGCTCACAGATCGTGTAGTTCGTTTAGCTAGAGCTTTTCCAAATGTCAAGTATCCTTTCCTTAGACCATGAGATTGTGCAACTCACGGATACCGTAGGAGTGCTTTGGCTGTGTCAAACGTCACAACTTAACTGGGTGACTATAAAGGTGCACTACGGGTATCTCTGGAAGTGTCTGTTGGGTTGGCACGAATTGAGACTGGGATTTGTCACTCCGTATGACGGAGAGGTATCTCTGGGCCCACTCGGTAATGCATCATCATAATGAGCTCAATGTGACCAAGTGTCTGGTCACGGGATCATGCATTACTGTACGAGTAAAGTGACTTGTCGGTAACGAGATTAAACGAGGTATTGGGATACCGATGATCGAGTCTCGGGCAAGTAACGAACCGATTGACAAAGGGAATTGTATACGGGGTTGCTTAAATCCTCGACATCGTGGTTCATCCGATGAGATCATCGAGGAGTATGTGGGAGCCAAAATGGGTATCTAGATCCCGATGTTGGTTATTGACCGGAGAGGCGTCTCGGTCATGTCTATATGTCTCCCGAACCCGTAGGGTCTACACACTTAAGGTTCGGTGATGCTAGGGTTGTAGAGATATTAGTATGCAGTAAACTGAAAGTTGTTCGGAGTCCCGGATGAGATCCCGGACGTCACGAAGAGTTCCGGAATGGTACGGAGGTAAAGAATTATATATAGGAAGTCAGGTTTCGGCCATCGGGAAAGTTTTGGGGGTCACCGGTATTGTACCGGGACCACCGGAAGGGTCCCGGGGGTCCACCGGGTGGGGCCACCTATCCCGGAGGGCCCCATGGGCTGAAGTGGGAGGGGAACCAGCCCCTAGTGGGCTGGTGCGGCCCCCTTGGGCCCCCCTGTGCCCAGGGTTGGGAAACCCTAGGGGTGGGGGCGCCTCCACCTGGCTTGGGGGCAAGCCACCCCCCTGCCTACCGCCCCCCCTTGGAGATCCCATCTCCTAGGGCCGGCGCCCCCCCTAGGGGCCCTATATAAAGAGGGGGGAGGGTGGGCAGCCGCACCCATGCTCTTGGCGCCTCCCTCTCCCTCCGCTACACCTCTGCCTCTCGCAGATGCTTGGCGAAGCCCTGCCAAGATCGCTGCTGCATCCACCACCACACCGTCGTGCTGCTGGATCTTCATCAACCTCTCCTTCCCCCTTGCTGGATCAAGAAGTAGAAGACGTATCCCTGACCGTATGTGTGTTGAACGCGGAGGTGCCATCCGTTTGGCGCTAGGATCTCCGGTGATTTGGATCACGACGAGTACGAGTCCCTCAACCCCGTTCTCTTGAACGCTTCCGTTCTCGATCTACAAGGGTATGTAGATGCACTCCTCTCTCTCGTTTCTAGATGAACTCATAGATTGATCTTGGTGAAACCGTACGAAATTTTTTATTTTCTACAACGTTCCCCAACAGTGGCATCATGAGCTAGGTCTATGCGTAGTTCTCTTTGCACGAGTAGAACACAAATTTGTTGTGGGCGTAGATGTTGTCAACTTTCTTTCCACTACTAGTCTTATTTTGCTTTAGCGGTATTGTGGGATGAAGTGGCCCGGACCGACCTTACACATACGCTTACGTGAGACAGGCTCCACCGACTGACATGCACTAGTTGCATAAGGTGGCTAGCGGGTGTCTGTCTCTCCCACTTTAGTTGGAGCGGATTCGATGAAAAGGGTCCTTATGAAGGGTAAATAGAAGTTGACAAATCACGTTGTGGCTTTCACGTAGGTAAGAAAACGTTCTTGCTAGAACCCTATTGCAGCCACGTAAAACATGCAACAACAATTAGAGGACGTCTAACTTGTTTTTGTAGCATATGATTTGTGATGTGATATGGCCAAAAGTTGTGATGAATGATGAATGATATATTGTGATGTATGAGATCATGTTCTTGTAATAGGAATCACGACTTGCATGTCGATGAGTATGACAACCGGCAGGAGCCATAGGAGTTGTCTTAATTATTGTATGACCTACGTGTCAATGATTTAACGCCATGTAATTATTTTACTTTATTGCTAAACCCTTAGCCATAGTAGTAGAAGTAATAGTTTGCGAGCAACTTCATGGATACACAATGATGGAGATCATGGTGTCATGCCGGTGACGAAGATGATCATGGAGCCCCGAAGATGGAGACCAAAGGAGCTATATGATATTGGCCATATCATGTCACTGTTTAATTGCATGTGATGTTTATTATGTTTATGCATCTTGTTTACTTGGAATGACGGTAGTAAATAAGATGATCCCTCATAATAATTTCAAGAAAGTGTTCCCCCTAACTATGCACCATTGCGAAAGTTTATCGTTTCGAAGCACCACGTGATGATCAGGTGTGATAGATTCTAACGTTCACATACAACGGGTGTAAGACAGATTTACACATGCAAAACACTTAGGTTAACTTGACGAGCCTAGCATGTACAGACATGGCCTCAGAACACAAGAGACCGAAAGGTCAATCATGAGTCGTATGGAAGATACGATCAACATGGAGATGTTCACCGATGATGACTAGTCCGTCTCACGTGATGATCGGACACGGCCTAGTCGACTCGGATCATGTATCACTTAGATGACTAGAGGGATGTCTAATCTGAGTGGGAGTTCATTAAATAATTTGTATAGATGAACTTAATTATCATGAACTTAATTTAAAAACCTTTGCCAATATTTCTTGTAGATCAAATGGCCAACGCTCATGTCCACCTCAACTTCAATGCGTTCCTAGAGAAAACCAAGTTGAAAGATGATGGCAGCAACTATACGGACTGGGTCCGGAACCTGAGGATCATCCTCATAGCTGCAAAGAAAGATTATGTCTTAGAAGCACCGCTATGTGAACCTCCCATCCCAGAGAACCAAGACGTCATGAACGCTTGGCAGTCTCGTGCTGATGATTACTCCCTCGTTCAGTGCGGCATGCTTTACAGCTTAGAACCGGGGCTCCAAAAGCGTTTTGAGCAACACGGAGCATATGAGATGTTCGAAGAGCTGGAAATGGTTTTCGAAGCTCATGCCCGGGTCGAGAGATATGAAGTCTCCGACAAGTTCTTCAGCTGTAAGATAGGGGAAAATAGTTCTGTCAGTGAGCACATACTCAAAATGTCTGGGTTGCACAACCGCTTGACTCAGCTGGGAGTTAATCTCCCGGATGACGCGGTTATTGACAGAATCCTTCAGTCGCTTCCACTGAGCTACAACAGCTTTGTGATGAACTTCAATATGCAGGGGATGGAAAAGACCATTCCTGAAGTATATTCAATGCTGAAATCAGCAGAGGTAGAGATAAAAAAGGAACATCAAGTGTTGATGGTGAATAAAACCACTAAGTTCAAGAAAGGCAAGGGTAAGAAGAACTTCAAGAAGGACGGCAAGGAAGTAGCCGCGCCCGGTAAGCCAGCTGCCGGGAAGAAGTCAAAGAATGGACCCAAGCCTGAGACTAAGTGCTTTTATTGCAAAGGGAAGGGTCACTGGAAGCGGAACTGCCCCAAATACTTAGCGGACAAGAAGGCCGGTAACACTAAAGGTATATGTGATATACATGTAATTGATGTGTACCTTACCAGTGCTCGTAGTAGCTCCTGGGTATTTGATACTGGTGCCGTTGCTCATATTTGTAACTCAAAGCAGGAGCTGCGGAATAAGCGGAGACTGGCGAAGGACGAGGTGACGATGCGCGTCGGGAATGGTTCCAGAGTCGATGTGATCGCCGTCAGCACGCTACCTCTACATTTACCTATGGGATTAGTTTTAAACCTCAATAATTGTTATTTAGTGCCAGCTTTGAGCATGAACATTGTATCTGGATCTCGTTTAATATGAGATGGCTACTCATTTAAATCCGAGAATAATGGTTGTTCTATTTATATGAGAGATATGTTTTATGGTCATGCCCCGATGGTCAATGGTTTATTCTTAATGAATCTCGAACGTGATGTTACACATGTTCATAGTGTGAATACCAAAAGATGTAAAGTTGATAACGATAGTCCCACATACTTGTGGCACTTCCGCCTTGGTCACATTGGTGTCAAGCACATGAAGAAGCTCCATGCTGATGGACTTTTAGAGTCTCTCGATTATGAATCATTTGAGACATGCGAACCATGCCTCATAGGCAAAATGACCAAGACTCCATTCTCCGGAACAATGGAGCGAGCAACCAACTTATTGGAAATCATACATACTGATGTGTGTGGTCCAATGAGCGTTGAGGCTCGCGGAGGATATCATTATGTTGTCACTCTCACTGATGACTAAAGTAGATATGGGTATCTCTAATTGATGAAACACAAGTCCGAGACCTTTGAAAAGATCAAGGAATTTCAGAATGAGGTAGAGAATCAACGTGACCAAAAGATAAAGTTCTTACGATCAGATCGTGGAGGAGAATATTTAAGTCACGAATTTGGTACGCGCTTAAGGAAATGTGGAATCGTTTCACAACTCACGCTTCCTGGAACACCTCAGTGTAACGGTGTGTCCGAACGTTGTAATCGCACTTTATTGGATATGGTGTGATCTATGATGTCTCTTACCGATTTACCGCTATCTTTTTGGGGATACGCTCTAGAGACAGCTAAATTCACTTTAAATAGGGCACCGTCTAAATCTGTTGAGACGACACCGTATGAATTATGGTTTGGGAAGAAACCTAAGCTGTCGTTTCTAAAAGTTTGGGGATGCGATGCTTATGTCAAGAAACTTCAACCTGAAAAGATCGAACCCAAGTCGGAATAATGCGTCTTCATACGATACCCTAAGGAAACCATTGGGTATACCTTTTACCTTAGATCCGAAGGCAAGATCTTTGTTGCCAAGAACGGGTCCTTTCTGGAGAAAGAGTTTCTCTCGAGAGAAATAAGTGGGAGGAAAGTGGAACTTGATGAAGTACTACCTCTTGAACCGGTAAGTAGCGCAGCTCAGGAAGATGTCCCTATGGTGCCAACACCAACTGAAGAGGAAGTTAATGATGATGTTCAAGGTGCTTCGGATCAAGTTACTACTGAACTTCGTAGGTCCACAAGGACACGTTCCACACCAGAGTGGTATGGCAATCCTGTCCTGGAAATCATGTCATTAGACAACGGTGAACCCTCGAACTATGAAGAAGCGATGGCGGGCCCAGATTCCAATAAATGGCTTGAAGCCATGCAATCCGAGATAGAATCCATGTATGAAAACAAAGTATGGACTTTGACAGACTTGCCCGATGATTAGCGAGCGATAGAAAACAAATGGATCTTTAAGAAGAAGACGGGTGCGGATGGTAATGTTACCATCTATAAAGCTCGACTTGTCGCTAAGGGTTATTGGCAAGTTCAAGGGGTTGACTACGATGAGACTTTCTCTCCCGTAGCGAAGCTGAAGTCCGTCTGAATCATGTTAGCAATTGCCGCATACTATGATTATGAGATATGGTAGATGGACGTCAAAACGGCATTCCTTAACGGTTATCTTAAGGAAGAACTGTATATGATGCAGCCGGAAGGTTTTGTCGATCCTAAGAATGCTAAAAAGGTATGCAAGCTCCAGCGATCCATTTATGGGCTGGTGCAAGCATCTCGGAGTTGGAACATTCACTTTGATGAGATGATCAAAGCGTTTGGGTTTATGCAGACTTATGGAGAAGCCTGTGTTTACAAAAAAGTGGGTGGGAGCTCTATAGCATTTCTCATATTATATGTAGATGACATACTTTTGATGGGAAATGATATAGAACTTTTGGACAGCATTAGGGCCTACTTGAATAAGTGTTTTTCGATGAAGGACCTTGGAGAAGTTGTTTACATATTAGGCATCAAGATCTATAGGGATAGATCGAGACGCCTCATAGGTCCTTCACAAAGCACATACCTTGATAAGATATTGAAGAAGTTCAATATGGATCAGTCCAAGAAAGGGTTCTTGACTGTATTGCAAGGTGTGAAATTGAGCTCGGCTCAATGAACGACCACGGAAGAAGATAAAGCAGAGATGAGTGTCATCCCCTATGCCTCAGCCATAGGATCTATTATGTATGCCATGCTGTGTACCAGACCCGATGTAAACCTTGCCGTAAGTTTGGTAGGAAGGTACCAAAGTAATCCCGGCAAGGAACACTTGACAGCGGTCAAGAATATCCTGAAGTACCTGAAAAGGACAAAGGACATGTTTCTCGTTTATGGAGGTGACGAAGAGCTCGTCGTAAAGGGTTACGTCGACGCCAGCTTCAACACAGATCTGGATGACTCGAAGTCACAAACCGGATACATGTACATTTTGAATGGTGGGGCAGTAAGCTGGTGCAGTTGCAAGCAAAGCGTCGTGGCGGGATCTACATGTGAAGCAGAGTACATGGCAGCCTCGGAGGCAGCGCATGAAGCAATCTGGGTGAAGGAGTTCATCACCGACCTAGGAGTCATACCCAATGCGTCGGGGCCGATCAAACTCTTCTGTGACAACACTGGAGCTATTGCACTTGCCAAGGAGCCCATGTTTCACAAGAAGACCAGGCACATCAAGCGTCGCTTCAACTCCATACGTGAAAATGTTCAAGATGGAGATATAGATATTTGTAAAGTACATACGGACCTAAATGTGGCAGATCCGTTGACTAAACCTCTCCCTAGGGCAAAACATGATCAACACTAGAATTCCATGGGTGTTCGATTCATCACAATGTAACTAGATTATTGAACTCTAGTGCAAGTGGGGGACTGTTGGAAATATGCCCTAGAGGCAATAATAAAATGGTTATTATTATATTTCTTTGTTCATGATAATAGTCTGTTATTCATGCTATAATTGTATTATCCAGAAATCGTAATACACGTGTGAATACATAGACCACAACATATCCCTAGTGAGCCTCTAGTTGACTAGCTCGTTGATCAACAGGTATTCATGGTTTCCTGACTATGGACATTGGATGTCATTGATAACGGGATCACATCATTAGGAGAATGATCTGATGGACAAGACCCAATCCTAAGCATAGCTCAAAGATCATGTAGTTCGTTTAGCTAGAGCTTTTCCAACAGTCAAGTATCATTTCCTTAGACCATGAGATTATGCAACTCCCGGATACCGTAGGAGTGCTTTGAGTGTGCCAAACGTCACAACGTAACTGGGTGACTATAAAGGTGCACTACGGGTATCTCCGAAAGTGTCTGTTGGGTTGGCACGTATCGAGACTAGGATTTGTCACTCCGTATGACGGAGAGGTATCTCTGGGCCCACTCGGTAATGCATCAGCATAATGAGCTCAATGTGACCAAGTGTCTGGTCACGGGATCATGCATTACGGTACAAGTAAAGTGACTTGCCGATAACGAGATTAAACGAGGTATTGGGATACCGACGATCGAGTCTCGGGCAAGTAACGTACTGATTGACAAAGGGAATTGTATACGGGGTTGCTTAAATCCTCGACATCGTGGTTCATCCGATAAGATCATCTAGGAGTATGTGGGAGCCAACATGGGTATCCAGATCCCGTTGTTGGTTATTGACCGGAGAGGCGTCTCGGTCATGTCTGCATGTCTCCCGAACCCGTAGGGTCTACACACTTAAGGTTTGGTGACGCTAGGGTTGTAGAGATATGAGTATGCAGTAAATCGAAAGTTGTTCGTAGTCCCAGATGTCACGAGGTGTTCCGGAATGGTCCGGAGGTAAAGAATTATATATAGGAAGTCAAGTTCCAGCCATCGGAAAGTTTCGGGGGTCACCTGTATTGTACCGGGACCACTGGAAGGGTCCCGGGGGTCCATCGGGTGGGGCCACCTATCCCGGAGGGCCCCATGGGATGAAGTGGGAGGGGAACCAGCCCCTGCTGGGCTGGTGCGCCCCCCCTTGGGCCCCCCTGCGCCTAGGGTTCGGAAACCCTAGGGGTGGGGGCGCCTCCACCTGGCTTGGGGGGCAAGCCATCCCCCTGGCCGCCCCCCCCCCCTTGGAGATCCCATCTCCTAGGGCCGGCGCCCCCCTAGGGGCCCTATATTAAGAGGGGGGAGGGAGGGCAGCCGCACCCATGCTCTTGGCGCCTCCCTCTCCCTTTGCTACACCTCTCCCTCTTGCAGACGCTTGGCGAAGCCCTGCCGAGATCGCTGCTGCATCCACCACCACGTCGTCGTGTTGCTGGATCTTCATCAACCTCTCCTTCTCCCTTGCTGGATCAAGAAGGAGGAGACGTCTCCCTTATCGTACGTGTGTTGAACGCGGAGGTGTCATCCGTTCGGCGCTAGGATCTCCGGTGATTTGGATCACGACGAGTACGACTCCCTCAACCCCGTTCTCTTGAACGCTTCCGCTCTCGATCTACAAGGGTATGTAGATGCACTCCTCTCTCTCGTTGCTAGATGAACTCATAGATTGATCTTGGTGAAACCGTAGGAAATTTTTTATTTTCTACAACGTTCCCTAACAAGAAGAGCATGGGGAGCGCAACTGAAGTGGCCACGCACTTGATCTGGTCCGAAGAGTCGAAGGTGATGGAGTACTTGGACCACCTGAGTGGACGCGACACCTCGATCTTGGGGAGGGCCACGTTCACCTCACGACCAAACTATTTGAAGATGCGATGGGAGGCAGGTGCCTGAGCACATCCTAGGATGCAGGCAATAGCACAAGGCTCTTGGAAGCCCCCAGCCCCATCGTCTTGGCGGTGGTCATTGTTCCTTCTTGGTGGCGGTGGCAGTGGTTGGAGGCTAGCGTTGCCATGAGGACGGTCCTCACGAGGCTGGTCCCACCATCGACCGTCGCGAGGCTGGTCCTGTCAGTGGTCCTCACGAGGCTGATCACGCCAGCTGATATGTCTCCGTCATATCTATAATTTTTGATTGCTCCATGCCAATATTCTACAAGTTTCATATACTTTTGGCAACTTTTTATACTATTATTGGGACTAACATATTGATCCAGTGCCCAGTGCCAGTTCCTATTTGTTGCATGTTTTTTGTTTTGCAGAAAACCCATATTAAAGGGAGTCCAAACGGGATAAAAACAGACGGAGATATTTTTGGAATATTTATGATATTTGGGAAGAAGAATCAACACGAGACGATGCCCGAGGGGCCACAAGGCTGGGGAGGCGCCCCAGGGGGTCAGGCGCGCCCTGGGCCCTCGTGGCCACCCCATAAGGCGGTTGGTGCCCTTCTTTTGCTATAAGAAAGGTAATATCCGGATAGAAATCGTGTTAAAATTTCAGCCCAATCGGAGTTACGGATCTCTGGGAATATAAGAAATGGTGAAAGGTCAGAATCTAGAGCACAGAAACAAAGAGAGACAGAGAGACAGATCCAATCTCGGAGGGGCTCTCACCCCTCCCACACCATGGAGATCATGGAACAGAGGGGAAACCCTTCTTCCATCTAGGGAAAAGGTCAAGGAAGAAGAAGGAGGAGGGGGCTCTCTTCCCCTCACTTTCGGTGGTGCGGGAACGCTGCTGGGGCCATCATCATCACCGCGATCTATACCAACAACTTCACCGCCCTCATCACCAACTCTTCCCCCCTCTACGCACTGGTGTAACCTCTCTTTTACCCGCTGTAATCTCTACTTAAACATGGTGCTCAATGCTATATATTATTTCCCAATGATGTATGGCTATCCTATGATGTTTGAGTAGATCCGTTTTGTCCTATGGGTTAATTGATGATCATGATTGGTTCGCGCAAGCTTGAGGGATTCCCCCTATAGGGTGTTGCAATATGTTCATGATTCGCTTACAGTGGGTTGCTTGAGTGACAGAAGCATAAACCCGAGTAAGGGGGTTGTTGCATATGGGATAAAGGGGACTTGATGCTTTAATGCTATGGTTGGGTTTTACCTTGATGATCTTTAGTAGTTGCGGATGCTTGCTAGAGTTCCAATCATAAGTGCATATGATCCAAGAAGAGAAAGCATGTTAGCTTATGTTTCTCCCTCAAATAAAACTGCAATAGTGATTACCGGTCTAGTTATCGATTGCCTAGGGACAAATAACTTTCTCGTGATAAAAAGCTCTCTACTAAAACTAACTTAGTCGTGTCTTCGTTTAAACAGCCCCTAGTTTATATTTATGTGCTCTTTATTATCTTGCAAACCTATCCTATCACACCTGCAAAGTCCTTCTAGTTTCATACTTGTTCTAGGTAAAGCGAACGTTAAGCGTGCGTAGAGTTGTATCAGTGGTCTATAGAACTTGAGGGAATATTTTTTCTACCTTTAGCTCCTCATTGGGTTCGACACTCTTACTTATCGAAAGAGGCTACAATTGATCCCCTATACTTCTGGGTTATCAAGACCTTTTTCTGGCATCGTTGCCGGGGAGTTATAGCGTGGGGTGAATATTCTCGTGTGTGCTTGTTTCCTTTATCACTAAGTAATTTTTATTTGCTGTTCTAAGTTATTCTCTATCTTTATTTATGGATATGGAACACGAAATACCAAAAAAATAGGTTTACTTGCTACTCATGGAGATGGGGAACCTCCTAAAACCCTCGATGCTCGTTATGTGAAAGATATTATGTACTACTTTGATAATCCTGAGAAAACCCCATTCAATTATGGTATGGGAGACACGTTGGATCAACGTGAATACTTTAGGGATTATCGCTTGACACAAAAAGGGAAACTATTATGGGATCAAATTTATATGTTGTATTGGTATGCTAGGCAACTATGCTTGAGATATAATTATACCTGTTGATCTAGGATGAAGGCTCCACACCTTCCCTTTTCATGCAAATTTAATGATAATAAAACCTTTATGATGTGGAACAAATACAAGAATTTGTTTCTTTTATGGGTGCTTATGAAATTAAATCTTTGTTTAAGAGTGTGAAAATCTTGATGATGCTGTTTACAGACCTAAAAATTTGGCTATACTTAGATATTGCTATGAGAATTATGAATTCAATTCTGATATTGATGCATTTATTAAGGAAGTCTCTGCTCTCCAAGAAGAGACTAATATTTTGCAGGAGTCTATGGAAGAAGGAATTGACGAAACTGTGAGCTCATTGGATGAAAAAGATGACGAGGAGAGTGAAGAACAAAGGGAGGAAGATCGGATTAGCTACCCATGCCCACCTTCTAATGAGAGTAACTCTTCAACTCATACAAGTTTTAATTTCCCTTCATGCTTACCGAAGGATGATTGCTATGATGATTGTTATTGTCCTATTGATTCTTTTGAAATATCCCTTTTTGATGATGCTTGCTATGCTTGTGGCCAAGATGCCAATATGAATTGTGCTTATGGAGATGAATGTGGTATAGTTCCTTATGTTAAACATGAAATTGTTGCTATTGCACCCACGCATGATAGTCCTATTATCTTTTTGAATTCTCCAAACTACACTATGTCGGAGAAGTTTGTGCTTATTAAGGATTATATTGATGGGTTGCCTTTTACCATTGCACATGATGATTTTGATAGATATAATACGCATGTGCTTGCTGCTCCTACTTGCTATTATTATGAGAGAGGAACTATATCTCCACCTCTCTATGTTTCCAATATGATAAAATTGCAAGAAACTGCTTATACTATGCATTGGCCTTTACTTGTTGTGCATGAAGTTTTTTTTATGACATGCCGATGCATAGGAAGAGAGTTAGACTTCATTGTTGCATGATATATGTTACTTTGTGCTCACTAATAAATTAAAAATCATTGTTAATTAAAATTGGCTTTGGTATACCTTGGGATCCGGGTGGATTCATTACTTGAGCACTGTATGCCTAACTTAATGGCTTTAAAGAAAGCGCTGCCAGGGAGACAACCCGGAAGTTTTAGAGAGTCATTTATTTCTGGTGAGTGCTTTTATATAGTCTAAAAACAAAAAAAAAATAAAGAGGGGAACCCAAAACTTTTCAAAAAGGAAAGTGAAAGTGAGAAAGACAAGCATAGTTGAAATGGGGGAGCTCCATGAACTTTGTTCATGCTCATGGAAACTTTGTGAATCTTGATTATAGAAACTTTTCAGTCAAAAATAATTATCCCCTTGTACCATTCCATTGTATTATAAAAATAATGTGCCAAGGTTTGCCTTTAGGATGTTTACAATGCTTGTTGGTTTGTGCGGTGCAGGACATAAATTTTGGCTGTAGTACGCTATTTTTCATTTCTTACTGGAACTTCAAACGGTTCTGAAACTTTTTGCACTGTCTTTCTAAATACATTTTTTGTTTTACAGAATTTTGGTAGAATTTCTGGGGTACCAAAAGTATGGTGAATGTTCTGATTGCTACAGACAGTTCTGTTTTTGATGCATAGTTTGCTTGTTTTGATGAAACTATCAATTTCTATCAGTGGATTAAGCCATGGAAAAGTTATATTACAGTATACACAATGCAAAAACAAAATTTGAATTGGTTTGCAACAGTACTTAGAGTAGAGATTTGCTTTATTATACTACCGGATCTTACCGAGTTTTTTGTTGAAGTTTTGTGTGGATGAAGTGTTTGATCGAGGAGGTCTCGATACGAGGAAAAGGAAGAAAGGAAAAAGCTCAAGCTTGGGGATGCCCAAGGCACCCCAAGTAAATATTCAAGGAGACTCAAGCATCGAAGCTTGGGGATGCGCCTGAAGGCATCCCCTCTTTCTTCAACAAGTATCGTTATGTTTTCGGATTCGTTTCATTCATGCGATATGTGCAAGTCTTGGAGCGTCTTTTGCATTTAGTTTTCACTTTTCTTTTATGCACCATGCTGGTATGAGATAGTCCTTGGTTGATTTATAGAATGCTCATTACACTTCACTTAAATCTTTTGAGTATGGCTTTATAGAATGCTTCATGTGCTTCAATTATATCATTTGAAGTTTGGATTGCATGTTTCTCTTCACATAGAAACCCATCATTTGTAGAATGCTATTTTGCTTCACTTATATTTGTTAGAGCATGGGCATATCTTTTGTAGAAAGAATTAAACTCTCTTGCTTCACTTATATCTATTTAGGGAGATGACAAGAATTGGTCATTCACATGGTTAGTCATAAAATCCTACATAAACTTGTAGATCGCTGAATATGATATGTTTAATTCCTTGCAATAGTTTTGCGATATAAAGGTGGTGATACTAGAGTTATGCTAGTGGGTGACTGTGGATTAGTAGAAATACTTGTGTTGATGTTTGTGATTCCCGAAGCATGCACGTATGGTGAACCGTTATGTAACGAAGTTGGAGCATGAGGTATTTGTTGATTGTCTTCCTTATGAGTGGCGGTCGGGGACGAGCGATGGTCTTTTCCTACCAATCTATCCCCCTAGGAGCATGCGTGTAGTACTTTGTTTCCACGACTAATAGATTTTTGCAATCAGTATGTTAGTTCCTTATGACTAATGTTGAGTCCATGGATTATACACACTCTCACCCTTCCATCATTGCTAGCCTCTTCGGTACCGTGCATTGCCCTTTCTCACCTTGAGAGTTGGTGCAAACTTCGTCAGTGCATCCAAACCCCGTGATACGATACGCTCTATCACACATAAGCGTCCTTATATCTTCCTCAAAATAGCCACCATACCTACCTATCATGTCATTTCCATAGCCATTCCGACATATATTGCCATCCAACTTCCATCATCATCATATACATGACTTGAGCATCCATTGTCATATTGCTTTGCATGATCGAAAGATAGCTAGCATGATGTTTTCATGTCTTGTCCATTTTTTGATATCTTTGCTATGATAGATCATTGCACATCCCGGTACACCATCGGGGGCATTCATATAGAGTCATATCTTTGTTCTAGATATCAAGTTGTAATATTGAGTTGTAAGTAAATAAAAGTGTGATGATCATCATTATTAGAGCACTGCCCCATGAAAAAAAAAGAGGGCAAAGAAGCCTAAATAAAAAAGGGGGCAAAAGAAGCCTGCAAAAAAGGGGCCAATGTTACTATCCTTTTACCACACTTGTGCTTCAAAGTAGCACCATGTTCTTCATATATAGTCTCTTGAGTTATCACTTTTATATACTAGTGGGAATTTTCAATATAGAACTTGGCTTGTATATTCCGATGATGGGCTTCCTCAAATGCCCGAGGTCTTCATGAGCAAGCAAGTTGGATGCACACCCACTTAGTTTCCAGTTTGAGCTTTCATACACTTATAGCTCTTAGTGCATCCGTTGCATGGCAATGCCTACTCCTCACATTGACATCAATTGATGGGCATCTCCATAGCCTATTGATTAGCCGCGTCGATGTGAGACTTTCTCCTTTTTGTCTTCTCCACACAACCTCCACCATCATATTCTATTCCACCTATAGTGCTATGTCCATGGCTCGAGCTCATTTATTGCGTGAAAGTTGAAAAGGTTTGAGAACGTCAAAAGTATGAAACAATTGCTTGGCTTGTCATCGGGGCTGTGCATGATTTGAATATTTTGTGTGGTGAAGATGGAGCATAGCCAGACTATATGATTTTGTAGGGATAACTTTATTTGGCCATGTTGTTTTGAAAATACATGATTGCTTTATTAGTACGCTTGAATTATTATCGTCTTAATGTCAAATGATAGACTATTGCTTTGAATCACTCGTGTCTTAATATTCATGCCATGATTAGATATATGATCAAGATTATGCTAGGTAGCATTCCACATCAAAAAATTATGTTTTTTATCATTTACCTACTTGAGGATGAGCAGGAATTAAGCTTGGGGATGCTGATACATCTCCATCATATATATAATTTTTGACTGTTCCATGCCAATATTCTACAACTTTCATATACTTTTGGCAACTTTTTATACTATTTTTCGGACTAACATATTGATCCAGTGCCTAGTGCCAGTTCCTGTTTGTTGCATTTTTTTGTTTCGTAGAAAACCCATATCGAACGGAGTCCAAACGGGATAAAAATTGACGGAGATTTTTTTTGGAATATTTATGATTTTTTGGAAGAAGAATTAACGCGAGACGATGCCCGAGGAGGCCACGAGGCAGGGGGGTGCGCCCCAGGGGGTCAGGCGTACCCTGGGCCCTCGTGGCCACGCCGTAAGTCAGTTGGTGCCCTTCTTTTGCCGCAAGAAAGCTAATATCTGGATAGAAGTCGTGTTAAAAATTCAGCCCAATCGGAGTTACGGATCTCCGGAAATATATGAAACGTTGAAAGGCCAGAATCTAGAGCGTAGAAATAGAGAGAGACAGAGAGACGGATCCAATCTTGGAGGCTCTCGCCCCTCCCACGCCATGGAAACCATGGAACAGAGGGGAAACCCTTCTCCCATCTAGGGAGAAGGTCGAGGCAGAAGAAGAAGGAGGGGGCTCTCTCTCCCCCTCGCTTCCGGTGGCACCGGAACGCCGCTGGGGCCATCATCTGTCGGTGTTCTGGGAATGGGGTCCCCAGACTTGCCTGTCTGCGGCCTGCAACGTGGCTCAAGGGGCGGCCGAGCATGGCCCATCTTCATCAACACGAGTTCAAGACCCTCGCGAGGGGCCAAGCCTCGTGGGGCGAATGAAAGGAGGCTTCCTCAGGCACGGCCTCGTCAGGCTGGCTCACGAGGAGGCGGAGAGATCAAGGCAGGGTACCTCGCGAGGTGCCCATGACGCAAGCCATGACGACCCAGGGCGTCAGGCGGGCGCCAGCCTGCGCTGTGTCCTTCTTTCCTCTTTGGTGCAAAGGGGGCAAGCGCAGGTGAGAGCATCAAGCAAAGGTATCCATTTCGGTGCAACAAGACCAAGACCAGCGGAACGGCAGGATGGAAGTCATCGTGGAGCCCAAGCCGGCGTCACCACCTGAGCCTTTGGCAGGCGAGGACCAGCTTTAGTCAGGATAAGTGTACTAGATGTTCCCCTTCAAAATGGCCAATCGTTGGTGCCCTTCCCGCTCAATATTTGGGAAGAGGCCCTCTGCCTTTTCCTATAAATAGGACTAGCCACCCACAAGGTAGGGGGATCTAGAAATCAATCGGATCATCACCTAGAAACCAGTAGAGAGAGCGACTGAACTCCCTTAGCAGTTCATCGCACCAGCGAAGAACAGACCTCGCGAGGCTGTTCTTCCTTGTACTGTTCATCATCAGCCCAAGAGGCAATCCACCACACCACACACTATAGTAGGGTATTACACCACAATGGTGGCCTGAACTAGTATAAACTTTGTCTCTCTTGTGTTGTTCCTTTGATTACTTAGTTCATAGCGAGGCGGTGAGGTGCAGGTAGGCAGATGACTAAATCTCCGCACGCACCCCAGTGTTCGAATCTAGAGGGTCTGCCGGAACCCAGAATCCGACATTTGGCGCGCCAGGTAGGGGTGCGCCGGAGCTTCTCCTTCCGCCGACCCGCTCTCCGCCGACACTACGACTCGCCCAGCGATGAGCGGCGCGCCGTCCACTCCGGTCGTCAGCACTAGCGCGGGGGCCGGGGGGCTCCAAGCCTTGGCCCCGGCCTTGCGACAAATGCAGCAAGCGGGCAAGTTGCCGGCGGCTTCCATGGCCCCTTGGGAAAAGTTGCGCAACCTCTTCCTCGCCAGGTGCTCTGCGCCGGCACCCCCGGTCGTCGCGGCCCTCCTGGGCGGCTCGCAGGCGCCGCCCTCGGTCTGCCACATCAAGCCATTCGTCTGCCAGGTCGGCACTGCTTCCACCCGGCAGGGGGCTCCCTCAGGTCAGTCGGCGCCCAAGGCCGATCTGGCCTTCAGCGCAAAGGACCACCTCTCCAATTCAGCCTGCTCAGGTGCGCTCCCGATGATGTGCACCCCCACCATCTACTAGGTGGCCGTCACCAGGACTCTCATTGACGGCGGCTCGGGACTCAGCATGCTCTCGGTTGACACCTTCAGTCTCCTCTAGATACCAGCAGAGCGGCTCCGGCCCAGCCGGCCCTTCTTGGGTGTCGGGGGCGGGTCCTCTAGCTCCCTGGGGCAGATCCGTCTCCCGGTAACCTTCGGCACCTATGACAACTTCCGCACGGAGCTAATCGACTTCGACATCGCCCCCATCGGCCTCCCGTACAACGCCATCCTTGGCTACCCGGTGCTGGCCCGGTTCATGGCTGCGACTCACCCGGCGTACAACCTCATGAAAATGCCCGGGAGCAGCGGCGTTCTCACCGTGTGTGGAGACACCGGGGATGCGTTGCAAGTGCTCAAGCTCACCTTCAAGACGGCGGCGTCGGCGCAGCCCGCTGACTCGGACGCCCCTGAGCCCAAGGGAGTTGCGCCGGCCAAGAAGAAGCAGTTGTTCACCCAAGACAAGGCAGAAACCAAGCAGATGCTGGTTGACAAGGACGGATCCACTGACGCCACCTTCACCATAGGCGCCAATCTCGAGCCCGAGCAGGAGGAGGCCCTGGTCAAGTTCCTGCGCGCAAACAAGAAGGTATTCGCATGGGAGCCCGATCAGCTGGCGGGGATCCCAATGGGCGTAATCGAGCACCACCTCAATGTGTGCCCCAATGTCCGACCCGTGTAGTAGAAGGCAAGACGGCAGTCCACGGAAAAGCAGGCTTTCATCGTCCAAGAGACCCGCAAGTTGGAAGCTGCAGGGGTCATTCGCGAGGTCCGATACCCGGATTGGTTGGCCAACCCAGTCGTTGTACCGAAGAAAGGAGGGAAGGAACGTATGTGTGTCGACTTCACCAATCTCAACAAAGCTTGCCCGCAAGATCCGTTCCCGCACCCCCACATCGATCAGATCGTCGACTCCACCGCCGAGTGCGACCTGTTGTGCTTGTTGGATGCCTTCTATAGGTATCACCAGATCAAGATGGCGGTGGAAGACGTGGAAAAACGGACTTTCTAACCCCGTGTGGGGTGTACTGCTACACGTGCATACCGTTCGGGTTGCGCAATGCAGGGGCAACCTTCTAGCGGTTGATGCATATCGCCTTGGGCCCATAGCTCAGGAAAAACGTTGAGGCTTACGTCGATGATATTGTGGTGAAGTCTCGCGAGGCCAAGACCCTGATACAAGACCTGGAGGAAACCTTCGCGAGCCTCGACGTCGTGAGCCAGCGACTCAACCTAGAGAAGTGCGTGTTTGGGGTCCCCTCAGGCAAGCTCTTGGGCTTCCTCGTATCCCACCGGGGCGTCGAGGCTAACCGAGAGAAGGTCAAGGCGGTTGAGGACATGAGCCCGCCAAAGACCCTCAGAGAAATGCAAAAGCTCACTGGGCGCGTGACAGCACTGGGACGCTTCATCTCCAAGCTGGGAGAGCGAGCGCTGCCTTTCTTCTAGCTGATGAAGAAAAAGGGACCCTTTGAATGGACTGAAGAGGCAGACAAGGCGTTCCAAGACCTCAAGAGATACCTAACTAGCCCACAGGTAATGGTGGCCCTGCGCCCTCAGGAGCCCCTGGTACTTTACCTTGCAGCCACTCCCTACTCCGCCAGCGCAGCCCTGGTGGCGGTTAGGGAGGAGCGTCGGAACAGAGCCACGACATCCACCCGGGTCGGGGCGGAGCACGAACAAGAAAGACCGGCAGAGACCACCGCCACAGCCGAGAAGGATCAGACGCCGCTAGGGGACACGCTCGAGACAGCGGGAACCCCTCACCCTAGCGACCAGCCGCTGGGGGCTCCCCTGCCTCAGGAGGCGCCGCGGTCTCCGGAGGGCGCCATCGACACCAGCACTCCCAACCAAGTTGAACATCCTGTGTACTTCGTCAGCACAGTGTTGCGGGACGCGAGGGCGCGGTATCCCATGCCTTAGAAACTTCTCCTCGCACTATTGGTCGCCTCGCGCAAGCTGCGGCATTATTTTCAGGGCCACCCCATCAAGGTTGTCTCAGCATACCCTTTGGAGAGGGTGCTCAGGAGCCCCAACTCAGTTGGAAGATTCGCTGAGTGGAACATTGAACTGCAAGAGTTTCATCTCGAATTCAGCACAACCAGAGTCATCAAGGGGGGCGCCTTGGCAGATTTCGTGGCAGAGTGGACAGAGGCGCAGGGCCTATAGGCTGATGAGGATCGATCCCTCTCCCCGGGAAGCGAGGCGCCGGACGGTTGGGTCATGTACTTCGCCGGGGCGCTCTCCAGGCACGGCGCGGGGGCTGGTGCGGTGCTTATATCTCCTACCCAAGACAAACTCTACTATGTCGTGCAGCTCTGCTTCCAACACGGAGAAAAGGTCTCCAACAATATAGCAGAATATGAAGGCTTGATAGCGGGCCTCAAGGCCGCGGCCGCCCTCGGAGTAAAATGCCTTACCATCAAAGGTGATTCACAACTCCTCGTCAACTTCTCCAACAAAGTATACGAGCCAAGGGATGAGCACATGGAAGCCTACCTTGCGGAGGTCCGCAGGATGGAGAAGCAGTTCTGGTGGCTGGAGTTACAGCACGTGCCTCGTGGCACCAATCAGGAGGCCGACGACATCGCGAAACGAGCATCCAGGTGACTGCCTCAGGAGCCTAGCGTCTTCGAAGAGCGGCTCTTCAAGCCCTCGGCCACGCCATCACTGTCGAGCGCGGTGCAGCCTCGGGAGGAGCTCCCCCAGCCGCCAGCCTCGGGAGCCCCGGTCTGTGGGCCGGCCTCAAGGGCGCGTCTGCTCTTGACAATGGAGCCTCAGGAGGGGTGCTGGATCACGGAGCTCCAGAGCTATCTGACACAAGGGATCCTGCCAGAGAAGGAGGAGGAAGCGGAGCGCGTGGCGCGACAGGCCACATCATACTGCATCAGGGATGGAGAGCTCTACCGCAGGCGACCGAATGATGTGTCCCTGCGCTGCATCTCCAGGGAGAAAGGGAAGGAACTGCTAGCGGATATACATGGTGGAGACTGTGGGCATCATTCGTCATCGCGGACCCTCGTTGGCAAGGCGTTCCGCAGTGGATTCTATTGGCCCACTGCACTCAATGATGGTGTCGAACTGGTGAAGGCTTGCGAGGCCTGCCAGTTCCACGCCAAGCAGATCCATCAGCCGGCTGGAGGCCTGCAAACTATACCCCTCTCATGGCCATTCGCAGTCTGGGGACTAGACATCCTGGGCCCATTTCCTCGGGCGCCAGGGGGCTATCGCTACCTCTACATCACCGTGGACAAGTTCACTAAGTAGGCTAAAGTGGAAGTTGTCCGCACCATCCCCACAGGGTCTACAGTCAAGTTCATCAAGGGCATCGTGAGCCGGTTCGGGATACCAAACCGCATCATCACCGACAACAGTTCGCAGTTCACCAGTAATCTCTTCAAAACATACTATGCTAACCTTGGAACGCAGATATATTACGCTTCAGTGGCGCACCCCCGGAGCAATGGTCAGGCCGAGCGGGCTAACGCGGAGGTCCTGAGGGGCCTCAAAACCAGGACGTTCACGAAGAAGTTGGAGGCTTGTGGCCAAGGCTGGTATGACGAGCATCAGTCTGTGTTGTGGTCCATCCGCATGACCGCAACCAAGCCAACTGGCGAGACCCCATTCTTCCTAGTCTATGGAGCTGAAGCGGTCCTCCCTCACGAGGTCAGACATCATTCCGCGTAGGTCCTGACGTTCGACGAGGCGCGGCAGGACGCCATGCGGGGGACGGACCTCGTACTGGGAGAGGAGCGTCGCCGGGAGGCTGTGCTCCGGGCAGCAAGATACCAACAAGCGCTACGGCGATACCACTCCCGCAACATCCGCCCCAGGACACTCGAGGTAGGAGACCTCGTGCTCAGGCGGGTCCTCTCCAGGGAGGTACTGCATAAGCTCTCTCCCATGTGGGAGGGCCCGTTCAAGGTTGTTCATGTTTCCAGGCCCGGCTCCGCGCGCTTGGAGATTCAGGAGGGGGTGCCCGTCCAGAATGCGTGGAACATCCAGCACCTCCGGAGATTTTACCCTTGAAAAGGCCCAGAGCCTGTGAAGAAGGCGAACGCCTGTGAAGCTGTTGCGTTTTGGAAAAGGCCCAGAGCCTGTGAAGAAGGCGAACGCCTGTGAAGCTGTTGCGTTTTGGAAAGGCCCAGAGCCTGTGAAGAAGGCGAACGCCTATGAAGCTGTTGCATTTTGGAAAAGGCCTAGAGCCTGTGAAGAAGGCGAATGCCTGTGAAGCTGTCGCGATTTGGAAAGGGCCCAGAGCCTGTGAAGAAGGTGAACGCCTGTGAAGTCTATCCTCACGAGAAAGGCCCGGAGCCTGTGAAGAAGGCCAGTGCCTGTGAAGCTCGCCGCCCGTGACACTCTCACGTAATAATGAGTGGGGCTGTACACGCCCCGGAGTCTCAGGAGCGCCGGCCTCAGGCCCTGGGGCTCCCTCCCACGCCCAGTGGCAGCACTTAGCTCCGTGCTGGTGAGAAGACGTCGAAGACTAGATTAGGTGCCGGACGCGGCTTTTCTCATTTGCTTTCTACAGTTGGCTGTTCATCCCCATTCGAGGTTTTCCTGAAGTTGTTGTCGTCTTTGGTTCGTGACCATTTGCCTTTTTCGCTCTTCTGCCCCGATTTCTCTCGCGCAAGTCTCGTGAGGGGGTACCGCGGGCACCCTTGTGAGTTTTTTCTGCCCTTGTCATTCGAGGCTACCCAACCCGGGTCCACTACAGGAACACCCCTCCAGTCCGTGCCCCTCGGGCATCGCGACACGAACGCAGGGCCTGGGTCGATCGCCTCCACGGCTAAGCCCGGGAACTACCTCTCCAGACTAACCCCCGCAGGACATGGAACGTTCGACAAAGCCTCGGCCTCGAAAAGCAAGGGTCGCGACAAGCCCTCCCCCCAAGTTAAGTAATTCCTGCGCACTAGCGTACGGCATGAGAGCACAAATACCAAAATGACGGAAGCAGTACAATAATTAAAAAGCAATAGTCCCAGCACACCCTCGCGGGGCCCTACACTACTGTCTTTTTGCGCAGGGAAAGGGAAAACAAAACAGGCGTGACTCGCCCGGCATCAGCTCGCGAGGGAGACTTGAACTACCTCCGGAGCTCAGGAGGACTCTGTCTCGCGCTTCACCGAGGCGCGACGGCGGGCAGGCCCGCTACCTCCCTCCAGGCGGGCGCGGCGGCGCGGAGGCAGATGGCGGCAACCGCTGGAGGAGCCGCTGCTCGAAGAGGAGCCGTCGAAGCTCGATGAACCTCAACCGCCATCGGTCGCACGCGCGCTATCATCTTCATCATCGCCGGGGCTGGACCCACGGCCGCGGTCATCGCTCTCGGGGCAACATCCAGCGCGGCGACCATCTTCCCCGAACACCCTCGCGTAGAGGGTGACATCGCCGTAAAACTTGAAGTGCAGGGTGCACCGCCGGATCAGACCACGCGCGCGGGCAAACGTTTGCCAGCCGAGGGTTAGGGCCAAGCTCCCGGCCGAGGAGACCTCCAGCGAAGCCCAGGAGGCTCGGCCGCAGCAGCCATCCGCCTGGAGCCAGAGGCCGCCAGGGTCCCCAGCCGGAAGCTTGCCTAGGAGGAAGCGGGGGAGTTGGAGTCGGGTGCCGGCCGGTTCCGCCGCCCACACAACGAACTCTGGCAGCATCTCTGCCGAGTGGGAGCGTGGCCTAGGGGGTCGCGCGGCTGTGACGCGTCCCCCAGCGGCGGCCGGCCGCCCTTCGCCGTGCGGAAGATCGCCTCCGCGACCGCGGAGAGCCACCATGGGAGTCGCGAGGTGCTTGCGGGGATGGCCTCGACCGCGCTTGGGTGGAGGAGAGTCAAGTTCCGCCTGGCAGGCCTTACCTTTCTCCGCGGCTAAGAACCTTTTTGGCGGAGCCATGAAAGAAAAGGAGAAGCAAGAAGGGATGGATCGGAAGGACAGGCGCCGCCCCGTACTTATAGCCGGAGGAGGCCAACCGCTTGCCTCCACGACCACAGGTAATCATGACCCGCTTTGCATGCAGGGACTTGGCGGTTTGCACAGTTGCCGAGGCGTCGTGGGGGAGCGGGGCCACCCACGTTCAATCAACCGCCACGCGGCGCCTGAGGCCGCATGCTGTTAGGGCCCGCGGTGCTTCGTACTTGCCCCTTCGCCTCTCTGCTCAGCCAAGTCCGGGCGCGCCTTGGGCCCGGGGGCTACTGTCGGCGTTCTGGGAACGGGGGTCCCCAGACTTGCCTACCTACAGCCTGCGGCGTGGCTCAAGGGGCGTCCCAGCATGGCCCATCCTCATCAACACGAGTTCAAGACCCTCGCGAGGGCCCAAGCCTCGCGGGGAGAACGACAGGAGGCTTCCTTAGGCACGGCCTCGTCAGGCTGGCTCGTGAGGAGGCGGAGAGATCAAGGCAGGGTACCTCGCGAGGTGCCCATGACGCAAGCCATGACGACCCAGGGCGTCAGGCGGGCGCCAGCCCGCGCAGTGTCCTTCTTTCCTCTTTGGTGCAAAGGGGGCAAGCGCACGTGAGAGCATCAAGCAAATGTATCCATTTCGGTGCAACAAGACCAAGACCAGCGGAACGGCAGGATGGAAGTCATCATGGAGCCCAAGCCGGCGTCACCACCAGAGCCTTTGGCAGGTGAGGACCAGCTTTAGTCAGGATAAGTGTACTAGATGTTCCCCTTCAAAATGGCCAATCGTTGGTGCCCTTCCCGCTCAATATTTGGGAAGAGGCCCTCGGCCTTTGCCTATAAATAGGACTAGCCACCCACAAGGTAGGGGGATCTATAAATCAATCGGATCCTCACCTAGAAACCAGTAGAGAGAGCGACTGAACTCCCTTAGCAGTTCATCGCACCAGCCAAGAACAGACCCTCGCGAGGCTGTTCTTCCTTGTACTGTTCATCATCAGCCCAAGAGGCAATCCACCACACCACACACTAGAGTAGGGTATTACACCACAATGGTGGCCTGAACCAGTATAAACTCTGTGTCTCTTGTGTTGTTCCTTTGATTACTTAGTTCATAGCGAGGCGGTGAGGTGCAGGTAGGCAGAGGACTAAATCTCCGCACGCACCCCAGTGTTCGAATCTAGAGGGTCTGCCGGAACCTGAAATCCGACATCATCATCACCGTTATCTACACCAACAACTTCACCGCCCTCATCACCAACTCTTCACCACCCTCTATGCAGTGGTGTAACCTCTCTTTTACCCTCTGTAATCTCTACTTAAACATGGTGCTCAACGATATATACTATTTCCCAATGATGTATGGCTATCATATGATGTTTGAGTAGATCCGTTTTGTCCTATGGGTTAATTGATGATCGTGATTGGTTTGAGTTGCATGTTTTATTATTGGTGATGTCCTATGGTGCTCTCCGTGTTGCGCAAGCATGAGGGATTCCCGTTGTAGGGTGTTGCAACACGTTCATGATTCGCTTATAGTGGGTTGCTTGAGTGACAGAAGCATAAATCCGAGTAAGGGGGTTGTTGTGTATGGGATAAAGGGGACTTGATGCTTTAATGCTATGGTTGGGTTTTACCTTAATGATCTTTAGTAGTTGCGGATGCTTGCTAGAGTTCCAATCATAAGTGCATATGATCCAAGAAGAGAAAGTATGTTAGCTTATGCCTCTCCCTCAAATAAAATTGCAATAGTGATTACCGGTCTAGTTATCAATTGCCTAGGGACAAATAACTTTCTCATGACAAAAATCTCTCTACTAAAACTAACTTAGTCGTGTCTTCATATAAACAGCCCCTAGTTTATATTTACGTGCTCTTTATTATCTTGCAAACCTATCCTATCATGCCTGCAAAGTCCTTCTAGTTCCATACTTATTCTAGGTAAAGCGAACATTAAGCATGCGTAGAGTTGTATCGGTGGTCGATAGAACTTGAGGGAGTATTTGTTTTACCTTTAGCTCCTCATTGGGTTCGACACTCTTACTTATCGAAAGAGGCTACAATTGATCCCCTATACTTGTGGGTTATCACCAGCCCTGACGGGGGCCGCGATCGTCCCAATGGCCTCCACTGCGACTTCCCACATGGCCGTAGCCATGATGGTTGCACTCAGGGCACGCCCAAGGCGCCCGTCCAGGATGGCCTAGAGCTCTTGGCAGTCGTTGGTGTTGTGGCTGTGCACGTGGTGGAAGACGCAGAATGGGCAGTTGCCTTTGGAAGACTCGGGGTGATCATAGCCGTGCTTCATCTCAGGCTCGACAGTGAGCACCGCTGGGCCCTTGCGCTGCACATCCTTTGCATTGGCCTTCTTGTCTTTTGGGTCGGCTTCAGGAAGCTCGAGGGGCGAGAGACGGCCTTCTTCTGCCCTTGCGCACCTGGTCGCCATATTGAACATCTCTAGAGCCAAGTACAGGTCCTCATGTATGGAGAGCTCCTGCTTCATCTTGACATCCTGGACGCCATCAGTGGATGCCGAGATGATGGCCTCGTCCGACACCTTGGGGATCTTGAGGCCAATGTTGGTGAAGGGCTAGATGTATTTCTGCAAGGACTCTCCTGGTTGCTGCTTGATGCGCCGCAGGTCGCCAGCTGCAGGAACGCGGTCGCGGGTGCCCTGGAAGTTGGCGATGAAACGCTCCCGCAGCTCATCACAGGAGGAGACCGATCCCACAAGGAGGTTGAGGAGCCACGAGCGTGTGCCATCCTTGAGAGCCATGGGAAACCAGTTTGCCATGACCTTCTCGTCATCACTCGCTGCCTCGATGCTCAGCTCATAGAGCTGAAGGAACTCGGCCGGGTCGGGAGTGCCATCATAGGACGGAGGCATATCTAGCTTGAACTTGCCGGGCCATATGACACGACGAAGCTTTGTAGTGAACACCCAACACCCCGGCGTGGCCATGGGGGCTCTCCGCGGAGGGGGAGCCTGGTCTTGACACTCGCGTGCAACCACCTTGGGCTGCACGCGATCTTGATGTGGGGGCGCCGGAGGAGCTGGGAGCACACACGCCTCTCCCTGGGCCGCTTCACGACCCGGCAGCTTACTTCATCACGCGCGGGCACCCTGTGCAGCTGGTCGCACTGAGAGGCCTTGCACCTTGGCTCAGGGACGGCATCTTGCCGGAGAGGAGGAGGAGGCACATTGTGGGCCACTTCACCCGCCTGGTGCTACGGGGGAGGTTGCGAATGAGACAGCAGAGGAGCCTCCCCAACAGCACTGGCAAGCTTGGCGATGCTGTCCAGCCGGTCCTCGTACAGGTCGTCGGCCGGATGGTACCGCAGAGGCTTGTGTGTCATGAAGAGCTCCAACTGCGCGGCTGTATGCCTGTGACGAGCATGGGAAGACGAAGCAGCGGACGGGGTCAGTGACAGAATGGCCATGCGGCCATCGCGTCTCACAGAGGACGGCATCGACGAATCCTGTTGCTCGTGGGCTGCAGGGCCGGTGGCGGCTATCGGTGTCAAAACCGTCGGATCTCGGGTAGGGGGTCCCAAACTGTGCATCTAAGGTCGATGGTAACAGGAGGCGAGGACACGATGTTTACCCAGGTTCGGGCCCTCTCTATGGAGGTAATACCCTACTTCCTGCTTGATTGATCTTGATGAATACGGGTATTACAAGAGTTGATCTACCACGAGACCGTAATGGCTAAAACCCTAGGAGTCTAGCCTGTATGATTATGATTGCCTCTCTGGACTAAACCCTCCGGTTTATATAGACACAGAAGGAGACTAGGGTTGTAGAAGGTCGGTTACAGAGAAAGGAATCTTTAGATCTAGGCACTAAGCTTGCCTTCCACGCCAAGGAGAGTCCCATCCGGACACAGGTGAGAGTCTTCGGTCTTGTATCTTCACAGCCCATCAGTCCGGCTGATGTCAATAGGTCGGACGCCCGAGGACCCCTTAATCCAGGACTCCCTCGGTAGCCCCCGAACCAGTCTTTCAATGACGGCATGTTCGACGCGCAGATTCTCTTCGGCATTGCAAGGCGGGTTCCTCCTCCGATTATTTCAAAGTACCTGACTTAAAGAGCAGTATTTGGCTTTCCATTTAATGTCACGCTCATCGGCTTCCACACCTTCATGACTTCATCTTCCACGTGTCGAGCGAATACGAGAGGTCGGGGTATTTTTACACATATCACCATGACCATTAAAGAGATCGGGATCTTCAGATCCATTCCACATCAAGTGAGGAATCCTCAGAGCTTACTAGGAGAAACCATTCCAACATGGCTAGCATTCCCAGCTCTTCCTCCTGTCCCCACGGCTCCAGAAAAGGCGATTGGGAGAAATGTTCCATAC